>NW_027250331.1:0-26345 GCF_030848795.1 Temnothorax nylanderi | reverse complement strand
GAGAGAGAGAGAGAGAGAGAGAGAGAGAGAGAGAGAGAGAGAGAGAGAGAGAGAGGAGAGAGAGAGAGAGAGAGGAGAGAGAGAGAGAGAGAGAGAGGAGAGAGAGAGAGAGAGAGAGAGAGAGAGAGAGAGAGAGAGAGAGAGAGAGAGAGAGAGAGATGAGAGAGAGAGAGAGAGAGAGAGAGAGAGAGAGAGAGAGAGAGAGAGAGAGAGAGAGAGAGAGAGAGAGAGAGAGAGAGAAGGAGAGAGGGAAGTAAGGTTTTGTTTGTAGGAGGAAGAAGAGACCCGTGAGAGTAGGTGGAGGAGCGGACGGGGAGTGAGAAGGGGAGCGGAGGGTCGAGACAGAAGACTGAAGGAAGCAGAAGGGGTGGTGCAGGAGAGGGGGCGCAGGCAGAGAAGAAGAAGGTACGTGGAGCGAAGGAGACGGAAGACAGAGGGGGGAGATGGAAAAGTCGCAGAGCATGAGGGTGTGGTGCAAGATAGCAGAGGAGTTAGAGAAGATCAGAAAGGTGCTGGAGGGAAGAGTAGGGGGAGCGGAAGGTGCAGAGTGCACAGGAAGCGAGGCAGGAGCCAAGTTGGAAGGGAAGAGCGGCAAGGAGGTGTGGAAGGAGTCGGGAGGAGAGGTCGTAGGAGAGAGTAGGGAAAGGGGGGAGAAAGTGATGGCAGATGTAAGAGAGGCGCAGAGAGAATCCAAGGAAGGGGGAGAGGAAGAGAGGAAGCTTGTCTGGGACAGAGGTGAGAGTATTAGAAGGTGGGTGGATGAGGAGGCGAGGAGAAGAGTTGGGTCGTCGGAGATGAGAGGGACGGAAGGGACGGAGAGGGTGGGGTATATGGAGAAGAGGGAAGGGCCACAGAAGGGGGAGGAAAGAAGAGAGAAGGAAGAGAGCGAGAAGTCAAGAGGCCTGAAGGAGAGAGTAAGGAGGCTGGAGGAAGAAAGAGAGCAAAAGGAAAGAAGAAAGAGGAATGTGGTCTGGAGGGGGCTAGACGGGCGGGACGCTGAAGAAAGGAGGGGGGTGATGGAAAGGGTGGCGGAGAAGGTGCTAGGTAGGGTCCCGAGAATTAGAAGGGTCTGGGAAAGAAGTGGGGAGGGAGGGAGAGAGGTAGTGATAGCGGAGCTGGAAGATGAGAAGGAGAGAGAGGAGCTGCTAGGAAGGTATGGGGTATTCAGGCAGAGGTGGGGGATTGGGGTGGATGAGGACCTATCCTTGGAGGAGAGGAAGACGAGGTGGAGACTGTTAGAGAAGGCGAGAGAGGAGAAGGTCAAAGGAAGAAAAACGCGGGTGGAAAATAGGAGAATCTGGGTGGATGGAAGGGAAATTGTGTGAAACGAGGATGAGGGGAAATGGGAGGAGAAGTAGTGAGCGAGGAAGGGAGGGAGGGAAAGAGTATGTGAAAGGCCGCTATGGTCAGGTCGGGTTAGGAAGGGACAGGATTGTAAAGGGTTGGGTACGTCCCTGGAAAACGCCGGCTATGTAAAAGCTATGTATATATCTGTTGTGAGTTAAGGAGGATTGTAAAGGTTTGGGTACGTTCCGTAAAAACGCCTTGCAAACCCTGTGGGGACAAGCAATAAAGACTACTACTACTACTACTACTACTATTGAAAAATACATATATAAACTTTGTATTTAAATACCTTGTATTCCCTCGTTGGATTAAATATTTTAATAAAATATTTTTATTTTGTACTGTTCCTCTGTAATTCTTTGTGGCCACTAAAAAATACACATGTAAACTTTGTATTTAAATATCTTGTATTCCCTTGTTAAATTTAAATAAAATTTTTTAATCTTATAAAATTGTTATCATACATTCTTTTTCTAATTGACACCATGTAAAGATTTTTTAAAGTAGTGCAACAATTATTTTTTGAGGCAATATATATGTTCTCTCTGTAATTGGCGCTGTAATTTAAAGAGATATCATTTCTTTTTTGTAATTGTAATGGATCACTTGAAGTGCGACTCTTCTTTGATAAGGTAACATAATTTTGTGATGTGTATCACTTGGGTTATAATTTTTTGGAAATAAAGATACTACTGCTTAGATTTTTTCGAGATTTTTCGAGATACGAAGAGTACGTCTACCACTTGTTACTTAGGTTTTTTCGAGGTATAATACTACCACTTTCTTTTTTTTCGAGGTAACAACATATACACTACTATACGTGTACTTGGCGCCTTTCTTTACCTTTTTTAAAAGAAAGGTATATTTTTTGACCAAACTGACTTTAATATCAAAGATTCTTAGATTGACTTAACTCGACGTTTCGACACTGGTTTTGTGTCCTTTTCAAGAGATTTCTAAAATGTACATAACGAAGTCATTACAAGCACGCTGTTACAGAAACGAATGTCACACAAGGAACAATTAAAAAAGAAATATCTACCTATCTAATCCTGTTCACGATTATTTTAACCATCCGTAAAGTTCTTGCAGTTTTAGTAACTTTGTCAAAAATTCTCATTTAAAAAGAGTCGCAATATAGAGTCCCGTAATCATAAATGCAAACGGAACCGACAGGTGACACGTCGTTCCGAAATGAAAGACGGCGATCGACTTATCATCGAAATACAAACAAGTGACTAGGTCAACAGAATAAAAACATACACACAGAGAGAAATGATTAGGTAGCTCTTATAATTCTGTCGTATAGCGGATTGAGATTTTCCGTGTCTTTCTTTAAATTAATCGTGTTCATTTGTTCTTTTTTTATGTAAAACATCTCCGCTATCTCTCTCTTCCTCACATTTCTCTCCCTATGCATAATCTCCGTATTGGACCATTTGAAATTATGCCCGTGTGTAAGTCGGTGTTTGCTCACTACGGAGTGCTTATTCACATCTTTTTTGATGTCGCTTAGATGCTCCTTAACACGAGTCTTCAAATGTCTTAAAGTTTGTCCAATATAGGAGACGTTACAGTCATTACATTCAATTTTGTAGACGACACCTGTTTCCTTCATATTTTCGAGTTTGTCCTTGCCACGTTTTATAATTGAATCTAGCTTTTTGGGAATCGTGTAAAGGACATCCAAGCCACATCGATTAACAATGCGGCAAATATTCTCACTCAAACCTTTAATGTAAGGAAGAGCAATGTATCTACGGGCGTCGAAAGTATTGCTTACATTATTACAGTCGGTGATGTCATTGCGATAATTCAATTCTTTTAGTCTCTTATTAATTTGCTTATCAATCAGCTCGTCAGGGAAGCAATTATTCTTAAAGATGTCTTTTACAATTTTAATGTTGGAGCTATAGAATTGTTTATCAGAAGGTAAAATTGCGTGGTCGACTAGGCTTGTGATTGTATTATTTTTGTACTTCAGTGGATGGTTGGAGAAGTAATTTACGTATCGGCCCGCGAACGTGGGTTTTCTGTGCCAATTAGTCAAGAGTCTGTTGCCGTTTCTGATAATAAGAGTATCTAGGAAGGGGATGGCCCCTTAACTTCCATTTCATGTGTAAATTTGAGGCGGGGGTGATAGTTATTAAAGACATCAAGGACATCCCCAATTTTATCCTTAGGAATTATGGCAATAACATCGTCGACATACCGCCGGAAAAACGACAGGCAAAAACCGAGCATAGTAAGGCAATGAGTTTCTAAATCCTCCATCACCATATCCGCTAATATTAGTGATAGAGGAGATCCCATCGGGCTGCCAAAGATCTGTTCATATGTGTCTCCATTAAAACTGAAACTTGTAGATCCCAGTACCAACTCAATAGCATGCAAAAATTGCGGCAAATTGAGCTTTGTGTTACCAGAGATATCATGCCAACGTTCCTCTATTTCTCTGAGAACTAACTCCTTCGGGATGTTGGTAAAAAGTGCCGTTACATCGAGGGAAACGAGCGCTTCGTCAGTATTGATTTCTATGGCTGCGGTCCACTTGACGCTACAAATGCTTTGGAGCGTTCTTCTTCTCCTTCTTTCTTCATTGAAAGAAAAGAGAAGAGAAATGCTTCAAAGCATTTGTAGCGTCAAGTGGACCGCAGCCTATATCATTTATTTCTCTCACAAAAGGCCAACTGTCCTTGATGTGAGACTTGGGTGGGCGAATAGAATTAATAGCTTAAGTTATATGATACTTTTACCAACATATGCGTGTACACGTTTCTTATGAAAATATCTGAATGGTATAAATGCTACACACACATATATTACATAAATATATAAGTATTGCAATACACACCCAAGCGCACAAGATATCTGAAATAGGTGTTAAATAATATTGCTAAGCAGCAAAATATCTTAGAATATATACTGAACAACTTTATTAAAAATTTCTACTAAAGTTATTCTGTATATGAAATTCTAATATATATTGTTATTTATTAACACTGTATTAAACGCTTATTTCAGATATCTTATTTATATTACAATATTCATATTTAAGTAATATATCTGTGTAGGATTATTTTAAATTTGTACATTCCGTCCACAGTCGTTTACTGAAATTGAGAGGACAAAAAGGTTTGGAAGAGATAATTGGTAAAATTCATGGTTCAATTTTCGTCTGACCGTATCGTTTCTAGTTTTCTAAACAAAAAAGTAAACAATAACAGCTATATAATCTTGAAAAATGCAAGTTACCAAATAATAAAGAAAAGAATAAAGAATTATAATGAAGTATGAATACTGGCCTATGGCATTCTGATAAAATCTTGTGTATTTGTGAGTGTTATGGTAGGTGACTTTTGAGTTATTTTCTTTTATAAGAAATAATTTCCTGGGCGCTTAAATCTAGTATACTTTTATTGTTGCTGTCATAACAAAACACTAATAAATAGAAATACAAAATATGTTATATATTGATAATTGTAAAATTATAATGTTTTTTTATTAAAACACGTTGTTTCTTTACAATTTATATCTTTATTGAACATTTTTATAAAATGTGCGTATCGTGTTAAATAATGTATATGGCAAAACGTTACAAAAATAATATCACATAGCAGCGCATTATACATTTATACATATACTTATGTATCTATACATAGGAAGACTATCAAATTATCTTTGGTCATGTATCTCTTGCACAAAAGGTAAAATCTATATATTTAATTACAATGAGCTGCACATATTACGCATAAACAACTTTAGGAACTAGAACCTTTATTTACATTTTGAAAGGTACTTAATCGTTATAAAAATAAAATAGGAAAAGATGAAAAAAATATCTTTCGCTCTGAACTAACTTACAGGAAAATAAAAATAATTTTAAACAAAAGATCTGCATTTCTCTCGCACTGACAACGAATTTACATTTATAACATCGTTAGTTCTCGTCTGTTTTTAGACTATTTGATAAGGATAATTACATATAAAAAAAACTAGTTTAAACTCATGTGGACACCGCCATAGTACATAACTGTGCTTATAATAAAGACGAAACTGAAATATATAAGTATGTTAGTGGACCGCTCCGGTTTTCGCGCGCTGCGCCGAGGAAAGCACAAAATAAGAATCAGCTTCCTTGGTTAACGTAACACGAGTCAATTTATTTAAAGATGATTACAATGTCATACGCTTCGCGTTACAATGTCGCACTCGCTAGTGCACAACGCAGTACTCGCTACGATTCGACTCCGGTTTCTCGATATCGACCAGCAGTGTCGCGTACGGATTTTGTTGGCTCACTGACTGTCCCGGCAGGAGCAGGCAAGGGATCGCGGCCGGAGCTTCGCGTTAGGCCGCGAGGAATTTCGTGACGGGAGATCCGCTGATTGGCTCCAAATCGTCTAGCGAACAAACTATTGGGCGCGGTACGTGCGATCACGCGATGTACACCTGCGAGCCGTTTGCTCGAGAAAATACTAAAAAAAAGGGGGGGAACGTAAACATTCGCGGTTTGGAGCATCTTTCGAGCGTTCTCGAAAGATACTCGCTTTCACTTTGGAATATTTAATTCTCAACACGAATATTCGATTCTCAACAAAGTATAATTGCAAAAATATGAATGTCACAATAAAAACAATACCAATATAAAAAATGCTGTCTTATGCTAAGACATTTCAGAAGCAGACAGCTTTTTACGGTTTTCTAACTAGAAGACAAGTTTCATAAGTAGTATTACATATCGGACATCGCTTATGTTCCAAACGTTCGATACATTCAATGCAACAGGCGAGATGACCACAGGGTACAAAAATGTGTGTTCGCGCATTGGTAATACACACCGTGCAAATATCTTCAGAAGGCTTTTCTACTGATACATTTTCCCTGTTTTGAACATTCCAATTTACACTGTGAAATAAAAGTTCTTCAGAGGTATTATGGTCATCCGAATACCAATATCCATAATCGTCACCTGGCACCTCATATATCGCTTCAACATCTGTGAAAAGAAAAAGGAAAAATTATAATATTGCTTATATATCTCTATGTAAAAAATTAAATTTTGACTATATATTTTACAGTAGCTGCGTACTACTAAATAGTAATAAGATTACCTTGCACATTGCTGAGTTCGTTCTCCAAAATAGGACTATTGGATACTGTTATACATGTTTCTTCTTGTCCCGTCGGATCTCTTTCCTGTGTAGATACCGTCACGTTACTATCATTGAGCTCATGTTCTGAAAGAAAGAATGTTACTTTTATTTTGCTTTATGTAGTGTATAAACTGCAATGAGTCTCAACAGATATGCAGACATTACTAGTAATATAATAAATAAAAACTAAAAAAATTAGCTTAAAAAATATTAAATTAATGACAAATTTTTTTACCTGTGTTTGCTTCTGAGTTATTGTCATTCTCTCTTGGACAAGGTAATGAAGCTCTGCGTCAAGATCTGCGTCTAATGTTAGTCCTCTCTGAAATAAAACAATAAAATGTTTTTTGAAAAGCGAACATATTATAAAATCATATATAATTTAAAACATTCTTATTTGCTATTTATTTTATCCCATTTTAATAAACTGAAAACAAGAATTATATTTACCTGTTTGGTTAGGTTGTGACCGAACTTGTGGTCTTGAATAAGAATTAACTTACTTGCATGTAATTTATACGGTCGCCACTGTGTTTTGTACGCTGACACAAAACGTATATACCCGTCAAAGGCAATGACAATGGGTTTATTATCTTCCTTCCTTCCAGAATATCTTATCTTTACGTGGCTCAGCTCAGACGTTCTTCAGACGATGTGATTTCAAAGTTCTTCACTCGCGTTCGCGTTACGTGTATGATATCCGGATATTAGGATAGGAATATTCAATCAATTATTAATCTGTATTGAATTAACAATAACAAGATATATTTTAAGACTTTGGTACATGAGTACGCTATTTGTCAAAATGGAAAGTAATTCCAACGGCTAACGACAATGCACAATGCCGGGTCTTAATCCTCGCGACGAGTCGAGTAATCTAACAATATAATTGTTGCTTAACAATCGTTCGCTGCGCGAAAGATAATTACAAGTACGCAAGAAATCGCGAACTAATCTTTCCCATAAACAAGTACACGATCGTTAATATTTACGCTTAAGATATTTCTTCTAAACTCGATTTACACGAATACTCTTGGAAAGTATCTCTGGGTAGAACCTCTGGGAAAGTTCCACTGGGAAAGAACCTCGAGCTGAAATCGCTCGTCCTTATATACTCGAGCTGGCTGTGTATTCCCACCACCTCGGCTTGGGCCAATGAGCAGCCAGTTCTATTCTGTCGCTATCTCACTCTCTCATGCAGTCGACTCGCTCAGACAAGTTTCTCGGAACTTCCTCGAGAAGTAAACAAAGGTATCATGTTACGTCAAAGGCAACTGCCGACGTTCAATATGACGCAATAACAATGCGACAGCATGTTTTGAGCTTTCCCTTTTGCAAATAATAATATTTAATGCAAAATTATTAATAATATGATGAATCCCGTTTATCACTCATTCGTCACGCAATATCATGCATTCTTTACATAAATGCGGATTTTCCCTGCTCATTAACATTATGTAGCTAATATCGCGTAATCATTCATCCCTTTTATTTTCAGGTACATTTATTATCAACAGGACTCATCCGGTAAGTATCCAGGTAAGTATATCAATACTAACATAATCAATTTCCCCTTTTTAGGAATTGACATGCAATTAATTTAAAACGCTTCGAGCGCTTGCAAAATGTATTCAAGGCACTTGTATTAACATATCACAAAAGGATATGCATCTTAAACCAAGATAATTTATCTATCTCGATTATTCATATAACTGACCTTTGTCAATGCAATCTTCATATATATATTTTTATGCACTTCTGACTAGGTGAACATTTTCCTTAATTTATTACAAGATTTTTCGTGCATTCAAATATATATATTTATCGATAATTACGATTCTCATTAATTTTGGCAAAATCAATACAATTGCTTTGATTTGATTAAATGAGGATTTTCCTAGTTCCTCTTACGGTAAGTAAACAAATTTCGACCTTAAAGTCGGTAAATCATGCGAATTACGAAAGTACGTCATTATTTCTCAACTTTTGTAATATTGAGAAAATTAATGTTTTTTCAACATGGACGTCTTTATTCAGTCCCAACAAATGATATTATAACGTCAAAAGTCTAAAAATTCATTTATTTAAACAATTGACCAAAAAGTGTCAATTTCTGAAATAATGCAAAATTTGAGAAAAGCACCTCAGAATATTGTTATTTGGGACCAATCTAACCCATTTCTATGATTAAAGTTTCATCATTAGGCTTATTCTCAGTTTTTGCAAATTTTTGCAACATTGTGAAATATTAATAATTATTGAAATATTATTGCATGGCTCGCTTCTGGGAGTCACTACAAACATTTTAAGACTAATAAAAAGTCATTCGGACTGTAAACAAAGAAGTTACCCCGAAGGGGTGAAAATCTAAACTATTGCAAAATTTAATAATTTTATCGCATGGGCAGTCTCTGTAGATGATAACAAGACGTTTGAGACTATTTGCACTCGATTCGCATCATTAATGACGAATCTCACCTAAACAGGTGATTATTTGTTCTAATTATATTTTTTCACTTTTGACATCATAAACGGTTTATTTAAGTCAAAACTAAACGTTTGAGACCTTAAACATCTAAATCGGATGATAATTGAAGAGTTAAGCCCGAGGGTGTCAAAAAATGAAATACGGTGTTTTTCCGCGATTAAACCATATAGGCTTGTTCTGTGGGCCAATACAAAGTGTTCTAACATAATAATATGCAAATCGAATCACAATTACGGATTTTTATCAAAAGTGGTCAAAATGTAAATTACATGTATTTATCTTAAATAAAACGCATGTACGTGTTCTATAAGACCCTCTGAAGTAATACAGGTCATCATTAAGTGATTCTTTAATCAATTTATCAAAGTTCAGCATAATCAGCTGATTCTATTTTCATCAGTAAAACTGTTATATTTGACATGTATCTGGACTCGTTATGACTCAATGTCATTAAATAAGACATGTAATAATAATCTCAGCCATCTGGCTTAGTAATATAAAATATTATATATATATGCGCTCGGGCATATTCTCGCTTACAATACTATCATTATATATATTATACTAAAATATATCTGGCTCGTTTGGAAGAGTCGTTAATGTTAAGAGTATGTAATACAAAATTATCAAAATCAAAAGTAGGTTAAATACTTCTAGCAACATGGCTTTTGTCACATTTGCTCATTAGGTAGAGCTACGTTAATATTAAGGTCTCTATAACCCTTTTCTTTACTTGTTAAAATAATATGCGTTAATAGAATAAAGTTAATTAACAACGTTAATGCTATAACTATATAAATGATAAGAAACTCGTTACAGATCTCGCTTTGATCCATCGTTATTAATAATGTCTTTATTTCTTTTCAGGAACTGGACCAACCTTCATTCGCGCTGGGAATCAGCTGTCGCTGCGTCATCACCCTGGATCTGCTGGCTGGACTGGATCAGCTGTTCCAACGATTCCTCATGGTCGCTGTCATCTAGTGGAATTGTCGTATCCACGTCTGAACTGACGTTTTCTTTATCGCTTTCGAGATTATTGTCGGGAATAGGAGTGGAAGTACGGATACGAGGGTCTGCGATCTTCTTCTCGGCCTTCGTCCGCATCGTCTCCCTTGCTGGATTCTCCTCCCGCTTGGCAGACATCTGAATCGATGTTGCGATCGTTAGTTTAGGATCGAGTGGTGTCAAGGAGGCCGACTGGCCTTTGGGCGTCGGTCTCAAGGTACGTTAAAGTCATCCGCAAAAAATGTCCCGTCTGCAACTTGTACGTCGCATGACAACGCTTCATCTAAAAGAAAATGTAGTTATAATAATTGTCGTTTAGGAAGGATATCATGAAAATAAAACTAACTATACATGGACACCTATATCCACCGCACATTTATGTATATGTAACGATAAATATAAGTCTCTTTATTTTGAAGTTTGTGTTATATATAGATAAAACGTATATTGTGACAATTGAAAATCAAACAGCTGCATTTATTGCTATATATGTTAAAATATGCGGTGTAAGAACAGTAAGTTTAATATGATGTGAGCGCACAACGAATAATAGATTAAGTATTGCACTTGGCAACTCCGAGTTGCCTCCTATCGGTAACTTGACCCTAGCGACGAGGAACGCTGACGCGAAGACCTGCCCAAGTTTCGGGAATGACCAAATATGGTCATCCCGGACATTTGACCACAGTGCCAAAAACGCTGACAACGAAGTCAGCAACACCGAGCGGATAAAGAGCCCGCCTTTCCGACGAGTGGCGGGCAGTCGGTCGTCAGCTAGTAACGATACGAGAAACGTGCGTCTTATACGAAAGTATTTTCTGTTACGCGAGTACCGGGATTAGCAAAGAGGAAACCGCATTAAACTTGTAAAAGGGAAATATATTTCACTCATTTATACATAGTGATTTATTTGTTCTCCGACCCGAAATCCTAAAAGAACCTTGTGCCGGCACATACCATCCTTGAGGCACAACAACTGGTGGCAGCGGTGGGATTTCGGAAAATCGGAGAACGTTTCCCCGCGAGTGTTCCCGCCGCGAGTGCTCCCGCCGCGAGTGTTCGCCTGAAATCAAAGAGCGAAACGGTGAAAGTGGTGAAAACCAGCCCTGACGGAAGCACCCGGTAGCAGCCCGATCCAGAGGAAGGAAGCACCCGGTAGCAGCCCGCTCCAGAGGAAGGAAGCCTCGGTAGCAGCCCGTTCCAGCAGAAGGAAGCACCCGGTAGCGGCTCAGCGACACCGGAGAAGGCGCGACCTACCACAACGAAGGCTCGCCAGCCCCGCGGCCAAGCCACGCAGCAACGGTCAACGACCAACGCAGTAGCGAACAACATGCGACTATCAATGTGAGTCGAAAACAATTGTAACGCGACTAACTGTAAGACTAGATAAAGCGGTAATTGTTAGAGGACAGCGACACGTCCTGCCGAGCGAAACTCGAGCCTGTGATTCTTAGATGTCGGATGGTGAATCGCGAGAACGCCCCGCCCGAAATCCGTCGTGGTTACATAGGGCCGAGAGTGCGCCCGCACGTAGAACAAAGCGAGTCAGCCCAATAGGCCCTGTTCGTATCGTAGAAGTAGCCGTTCGCGACATCGCAGAAAGCGTGCGACGTAGTCTAAAATATTCGGATGACAACTCGCCGGTATTAGACCCCAACGTCGTGTTAGAGCGAGAATTCTTTCTTAGACGACAGTCTCTTACCCCGAAATAATCACGGACCTCGCGATACCGCCGCTAACGAAAGAAATAACGCGAATAATAGCGAAAACGACAGTGACGTACTGCGACTGGACCCCACAATAAGTGACGCACGTTCCAGTATACCGACCGATCACTCCGAGAGAAGAGAATTTTCATTGACGTCGTATGATAGCGACGTGTTCGATCCAAGCGGAGAGAATTATACGCCCCGGGGCGAAAGAATGAACCAGCGGAGAGAAGCAGCACACGCGAGCACGTCCCGCGAGGGCGTCAACGACCCGCCGATAACGCCAAAGCAGGTGGACGCAGAGATAAGCCGCCTGAGGACGGGAGCCCACCGGACGCCCGCGAATCCGGGGCCCGCGCGAGCATGCCCGGGCACGCAAGACTCCATCCTCGGCGAGCTATTAGACGAGATACGCGCAATACAAAATCGCTTGCAGAGATTAGAGGCCACGAATTACGAACGCGAAGACAACAGAGTCCGACGTGACTTCAGTAACGGTCCACTCGATGTAACTTACGGACGAACGTTGAAAGACGTCAGAAACCAACACGATCCAGTAAACACGTACATTAAATTAAAAGAAGCCCGCGACATGATTCCGGAAATCGACGGAACTTCGCGCAGTCAAGTTCAAAAATTCTTAAACGCAAGCACTTATGCGATGAACGAAATTAATCCCGCTGATGAAAAATCGTTGTTAAAGGCTATACTTTGCACGAAACTAACGGGAAAAGCCATGTACGATTTCCAAACGCGAGACATACACTCTTTCGCGCAATTGAAACAGGAAATAGAAATGTGTTACTTGGCAAAACGTAGCACCACGCACATTCAGCGAGAATTTAATATGCTCCGGCAGAAGCCAGGCGAAAGCGCGAGAGACTACGAACTCCGGGTAGACAAATTATCAATGGAACTATACCAATCTATGATCGAAGGCCGTGGACATTCCTCAGAGCAACGAAAAGCAATCTTAGATACGATACAGGAACTAGCGTTAGAAAATTTCCAGCTAGGACTTCGAGAAGACATTCAAACTATCGTGCGGTCACGAAATTACGCTAACCTCACCGCGGCAATTTTAGGCGCTACGTCCGAGGAAAAGTTAAAAGGACCCTCTCAGCACGCGACCTATAACACAGACCGAAGTAAAAATAGTCAAGAGCAAACTCGACAAGCTCGAAGTGTCGGAGTTGAATGCGATAAATGCGGAAAGCTAGGCCATACCGGGCAAGAATGCCGTACGAGCCGATACACAAACAGATATCCTCTCCCGAGAGCAGAAAAGCCCAGCGGAATAAATACCGTCGAAAAGTATTGCAAGTATTGCAAAAAGGAAGGGCATAAACGGGAAGATTGTTGGCAGCTGAACGACCGACCCGAAAAGGAAAGAACACGCCAATCCAAAACGGATGGAAATAAAAAACCACAGGTATATACCACAGCGAAAGCGTTTAAGCATACGTCAGACAAGGACGATGAAACATCGAATAGCAGCAGCAGCGGCAGCAGCAGTAGCAGTGAAGAGGAAAAGAGACCGAGAAAGCATAAGGCGCGAGCCGTGAGCGAGTATCAAGTTACTCAAGTGACAAGCAAGACTAGTAAAAATTATAATCTAGATCTCGTGACACTCCCGATGCAGGAAACCAAAACGGGAAAAATGAATTTTTTGATCGATTCCGGAGCAGCACTAACCTTGATCAAAATAGGAAATTTGAAAGGCAATACACAAATGCGTGAAAAGAAACTAGCACTGACAGGGATAACAGGACACCAACTGTACACCCTTGGAAAAATAAAAGCCACAATAAAATTGGGAAAACAAGTCATACGCCACACAATATACGTGGTAAACGACGACTTCCCGATGGATTATGAAGGAATACTAGGAATCGATTTCATCAAAAAGCACAGAGCTGACTGTCTCCATGGGAAAAACGTATTGAGAATCGGCGGAGTAAATCTTAAGCTCCGACCGTATAAGAAGCTAATTCAACCCCCCCGCAGTAAAACAATCATACAGACGACAGGTGCAAATCGAAATAGAAGAGGTATTGTAAAACGTGTAAAACCTATTTCTGGAGTTTTCATCGGAAGTTGCATGATAAAACCAATAAATTCCAATTGTCTGAGAAGCAAATTAAACGTCACCGGGAAGACAGTACAGATGCTCACACCGCATGTAACTCGAGAAGAGATGCCGGTGAATGACACGGTTGACGGACTTACATTACCCGCGACTGAAGAGCGCAACTCAATTCAAGAACAACGCGAGAAATTACGTAAAAAACGCATGAAAATTAAATTAAATAATAAAGAGGAGAAGGCGTTAGAGCAGAGATGCGACGATTTTTGCGATATATTTCATTTGGAAAACGATAAGCTAACACACACCACGGCGGTGAAACATGAGATCACGACGCGAGCTAATAGCGCACCGGCGAACGTCCGCCTACCCGAGAAGCATAAAGAAAAAGTAAATAAAAAATCTGACGTTTCAAGAGAAATAAAATTACGCATCGTTATAAATTTTCTCATCCTCTATCAGCACCTCACAACAGGAGCGTCGGCGTCGTCCGTACCACCGTACGAAGTGACGCAATTTATCAACGAGCCAGGTATCTACTTCGAAAGAATCGGACACCTGCAGCAGACGAAAGCAACGTGGAAATTAGCGATACGCATAGACGTAGCCGCATTAAAAAGCAGACACCAACAGCTCCAGAGATACTTAGAGAACACCGAGGAACTTTGCAAATATGCCACTGGAGACGCCAAAAATAAATGCCAGATTGCTCTCCAGATCAATAAGAGAGAAAACGATAAAACAACACGCGCCATAGAACATTTACAAACAATCTACAAGTCACCCGCATCTAAGCGAGGGTTAATTAATGCCATTGGAGAGATAAGCAAAACTCTATTTGGTACCATGGATGCTGAAGACGCAAAAACAATCAACGAGCAATTACAACTGCTTAATAATCAGCAAGAAACGCTATAGCACGCAACAAAGAACCAGCTGAAGATCATCAACTCCACGCTAGGACATATGGAAAAATTGGAACATACGTTATCCCACAACGAAAATTTACTGGCAAACGTCACCAGAAAACTACACGACCAATTCATACACAGAGAAGAAATAGACGAACAATTAATACTGATAACCGCTATGATAGCCGACCTCACGACGGACATAAATGACATAACCGATTATCTAACATACGCAAAAAATAACATCTTAATTACACGCGTACTTCCCATGGAAAACATAATCGCAGAATTAAAGGAAGCAACAGTACACCTAGCCAGAGGATTGAACTTTTCATTTAAAATTCAGATCGGAAACTGGAACACTATACAGAAATACATAGACGTAAGCGCGTACTACGACAAGGCAAACGTGTATACCATCCTAGCGTTTCCCATAGTAGCATACCCGATATATGACATTATAAAAATTACTCCCATACCGATACACTACAACCATAATGTATTCACATTGCTAGAACCCTCACACGCGTTGTTAGGAATAAACCGGGAAAATCACAATTATCTAATATTAAAGGACAGCGAACTAAACAGATGTAAGCGTGAAATCACGACAGTTGTATGCGATCAAAATTTCCCTGTATACCGTATAACTGAGAATGCGCCAAGCGAAGTGCAACTTTTTATAGAAACGCCTAAATATAGAGAAAACCGTAGACAACGCCATATCCTTTCAAACGTAACGTTTTGGATAGCATTAACCGAACCGCAAACATGGCTATTTTCCACTCCAAAAAAATCAGAGATAACGATCCAATGTAACGAACTTCCCGAAAATAAAATTAAAATCGAAAAAACTGGAAAAATTACATTGCGCAAGAACTGTAAATTAACTACGCCTGACATATTTTTAGAAACAAACAACCGAATTTATATTAAACAGATACGAATGTATTTTACGGAATTTAATGCAACTAATACCTTAGAGGAAAGTATAATTTTGGACAACAGATTAGACTCTGAAAGAGAAATCAAGTTAGAACCAGTAATCAGAGATCCGTCAGAATTAATAAAGTTAAGTTTAAGCTTAGATGAAATCAAAAGGGAAGTGGAAAATAACCAGCCAAGCGCCTTTAGCGCCTTTACAAATAAGAATATTATATATCCTATAGGCTCCGCGACCGTAATCGTAACCGTAGTAAGCATCATAGTTATAATTATTTATGTAATAAAGAAAAAAAGGGAATAATTAAAAATTTAAAGGGAAAAACCATAGCATACATATTAGCATATAAGTAAACCAGATTGTAACCCCTCAAGAAAAAAAAAAAAATAAATAAATAACGAAAAACTTCGTAAACCTCAGTTTTTCTTTTTCCGCGGGGAAGGGATGTTGTGAGCGCACAACGAATAATAGATTAAGTATTGCACTTGGCAACTCCAAGTTGCCTCCTATCGGTAACTTGACCCTAGCGACGAGGAACGCTGACGCGAAGACCTGCCCAAGTTTCGGGAATGACCAAATATGGTCATCCCGGACATTTGACCATGGTGTTAGAAGACAGGTGTAACAGTTTCGAGGATGCGCAGTCGTCATTTTCTTTGACCAATCAGAACTTTATCCAAGATGCCAAAAGCAATATGGCTGCTCCCATATTATTGTGAAGTATAGTAAAGGTTATATTGTGTTTAGAATTAGATATTCTATTTTTGCGGAGAAGCTATGCCAACGTGCTGTGTCAAAAATTGTAAGAATCGTACGAATCATAATGGGACGAAAGGAATTAAGTACTTTACTTTTCCTAAAGAAACATCTATTCGTCAGCAATGGCTTAATGCCTGCCAAAGAAAAGAAACGGATATGAAAGTTGATTCGGGTAAGTTAATGTAAAGAAAATGATAATTAAAAGTTAATGTTTTAACTTCCAACTCAATACAATGTTATTATTACATGTGTTATATTATGATATAATATGCTTACAGCAAGGATATGCGCAATCCATTTTGAGGAAAATTGTTTTTCACTTGAGAAGACAAACCCACGTTCAATAAATCAACCAGCCAAAGAAGTTCTAAGGTTAAAAAAGGGATGTATTCCAACAAAATTCTTAATTCTGGATAAAAAACGAAAAGGTACAATGTCGCAGAGCAAGGAAAATAACAAAAAAATTAAAACTAAAGTACCGTAAGTATTTTCTAGATAAAAAAAGATTGGTAATTGATCGCGCGCTATGCGGTACAGGGAGCAAAAATGAGTTCCTCAATACTTTTTACGATATATATTATACATATATTCTTTCAGAGTAAAGTCATTTATACCTACGTATATAGAACTTGTACAATATGCACAACAAAAACAGCATTTATTGCAAGAAGAAACTGTAACAAATGTAGAAACAAACGTTGCACAAAATATGGAAGAAGCTGTAAAGAATATGCAAGAGGATACTCTACAAGATATTGAAGAAGTTACAAAAAATATAGATGAAGCAGCTATACAAAATATAGAAGATCAAAATGAAGCGGTACACCAAGAGATGTATGTAGCTAAATGTTTCTTTAAAATTATTAAATTAAAAAATAAAAATAAAATAAATATAAATAAATCAATAAATAAAAAGATTAAAAAAATTTTTAATATTTTTAAAAAATATTAAAATAAATATTAAATTAAAATATTTTTATGCATTTTACAGAGTGCAAGAGATTGGCAATAATTCAAATGTTTATGTCGAAACGTTGTTGATGCAATTAAGAAAGTCAGAAGAACAGAACCAAAAACTTTTAGATACAAATAAAAATCTTTTAGATACAAATAAAAATCTTGAAGAAAAGACTCAAGATTTAAGTATACAAGTTGCACAGTTGCAAGCAGAAGTTAAGACGCTGGCAAAAAATAGACATAAGGAAGCAGGAACAATAGCCATTGATGCTCTGCGTAAGGTATTTACACCTGGCCAGATTAAAATGTTAATGTCATCGACAAGGAGTCATGTCAAATGGTCAGCTGAAGATATTACATCAGCCATTTCGTTAAGAGCATTAAGTCCAAAAGCTTACAGGTATTTAAGAAATGTAAAAAAATTTCCATTACCGTGTGCATCAACGCTGCAAAATTGGATTGATCGGTTCAGTGTTTGGCCTGGAATTTTACATGATGTTTTCAACATTATGTCGAGTATAGGACGTAATTTGTCAATCACGGAAAAATTAACTGTTCTTACCTTTGACGAGATATATATTTCGAATAAATTAGACTTGGAAAGAAAGCAACAGAAAATTTATGGGCCTTTTAAAACGTGCCAATTTGTAATGGCTAGGGGTTTGTTTAAAAATTGGAGACAACCTGTATTTTATAATTTTGACGTAGCGATGTCCCACGACATTTTGTTCAGTATCATACAAAATCTTTATTCGATTGGTTATATTGTTGTGGCCGTAACATGCGACATGGGCTCGAGTAACATGAAATTGTGGAATGAGTTGAATATTGGAGTTAATATTCCCTGTCATTCGAAAGATAACAATTCAACAGCCATTGAGAAGCAATGTTATATTATGCATCCTTCAGACAACACTCTACGAATATACTTTTATGCAGACCCCCCACATTTATTAAAACTAAGCAGAAACCATTTATTGGACTCCGGATTCCTAACTAGAGGCACACTTATTGACAAAACGTGTCTAGAAGAACTATTGGCTTTAAATGGAAAAGATTTAAAAATATGTTTTAAATTAAGTCGAGCGCATCTAGACGCCAAAGGAACACAAAGGCAAAAAGTTCAGTTGGCAGCCCAAATTTTCTCTAATAGAAATGCACTAGCAATTAAATGGTGTGGAGAAAATAATTTGTTGGTTTCTACACAGTGGAAACATATGTCTGAGGTTCTTAAACTGTTTAACGATTGGTTCGACGTGTTCAATAGTAGATTAAAATATGGCCATTGCAGTGAATCTCATGCGTATGGAATCAATATAGAAACGCAAAATAAAATTTTAACGAAAATGAATGAATATATAGAAGAAATGCGAGTTGGGCGAAGAACATCGTTATTGCAATTCCAAAAAGGCATACTTTTATGCAACAGATCCCTTCAACAGATGTTTGCTCATATACAAGAAAAGTATTCGTCGGAAACGTTTGAAGTGAAATATTTATTTACAAGTAGGTTAAATCAGGACATTCTCGAAACTTTCTTTTCATATCTGAGAAGCATGGGAGGAACATATGATCATCCCACACCTGTAGAAGTACAACACCGCCTAAAATGGTACATTTTGGGAAAACATTCGGAACACGTTCTTTCAGTGGGTAAAAATACCGAAGGAGATAATACTTGTAACTCTTTAATTACTATGGCACATGTGCACAGTCCAGATCCCATGAATTCACTTGATCAATTAACTGATGAAAATATTCTTGAAAATATCCCGCCATTAACAGAAAATTTGATAAATATAAGAGGAGAAAGTGGAGAAGGTATAAAGAAAAATTGAAACATTTTTATCATTTTTAGTTATCATTGTTGTTTACAGACATTTAATTAAATCATATGTTTATCAAAAACTGGTAGAAGTTTATTCCGCCAATATTGATTAACAGAAAAGAAAAGCGTTTATTGCGACAACGATTGGCCAATATAATTTGAAAAATAACGTCACAATATGTTTATCCTTGTAAATCAATCAATCAATCAATCAATTTTTATTATTTTCTTTATCAATCTTTCTCTTTAATCTTTAACTTCATCTTGTGCCAAGAAATGGACTTGGTTTACAAATAAAACTTAACTCACTTATTCCTTCCAAACAACCTTAATACTTATTTATTCCTATGTAGCTATGTTTAGCCTTATTTAATTTGAAGGAAAAAGGAAAACATATGATTTAACTATTAGTTACCCAGATAACAGAGCATGTCATGAGACAAATATAAGTCACATAATTGTAAATGGAGATGCTCTTTGCAGCATTTTTTCCAAAATTAATTGTATATAAATTAAAACTGGCAATAAGTAAACAAGTATTCTTAAAGAATTATCATCAAACAATAACTAAACAAATTTTTGTAAAGTTTTTGCTGCAGATTTGCTATCAATGCTTTTGATAGCAAAATTTGCTCGCATGTTGCACATGTATTGAGGAATCACCTTGTTCCATTTACGCTTCAATTTAATTGTTTACGTAATAACAACTTGTCAGCAAAATTACAAACATTAATTGTTATTTGGGTATCTTACCAACCGAAAAATCGGTCCTTCATCATTCCTCATCTATTCTACTTGGGATACATATGTTACATCAACTATCAATGCTTTTGACTTTTTCAGTATTATATTCAAGTAATTATGAACCTAATCCAGAGGAACTTAATTTATTAAATGACTTGGAACGTATCACTTCTGAAGATATGAGTTGCGTAGAACAAAATGCACTCATATACATAGCAGGATACGTAGCACACAGATTTAGACATCGTTATACTAATTTAGGAGTCCCCACCAAATCCTTGCCCAATCCATCAAATGACTGGCTTTGCCTAATATCTAGAGGAAATTGTATGTATCCATCAGAAAGCTTCCTTCATGCAGCTCAGATAACAGATGATGAGTTTATAAAATTTCATGGTGATGCCTTTAGCAAAGAGGATAAAATATTTGATAAATTGACAAATATTGTTTGTCAAAAAGTTAACAATAATTTCCCGAAAGAAGTTATTGCTTGTCTCGTTCGAACTCGAACTTACATAAGATTAAAAAAAATTAACAAAGAAATAGTACAAAATAATAATCAAAAGAAAAAAGGAAAAAAAATGTATAAATTAAGCAATAAGGAAAATGTACAAAATGTAAAATAAAAACATGTTATGGAAGAATTGCATTCCTTTATTTATAATTGTTTTAACATAATATCACTCCTACACTTTCTTTTATATTACAATCAATTACACGTTTCTACAACTTAGAACGGTGCTCATAGTTCAATCTTAGATTTCAGATTACAGAAAAGCTTATCTTAAGATGCTTCAAAGGCTATTTTATTATAGCATTTTATAACAAACTTAAGACGATTTTAAATATAACATTGTGTCAGGAATATTGTTCTTACAGTTTGCAATACGAGTAATCATTTCTGTATACTTCCTTATTAATAATGTTTTCTAATTCCTTATTTGCAATATTTAATCTTTCTTTACTTATTAATGTAGAGATTGTTTTTTTATCATTAGTATCTTATGTATTATATTTTTTTATTAATTTGTGAGGTTTCGTATTATATTTACAAATTTTTTATTTTTGTTTGCATTTTTGTCACAAGCTGTGACTAATACTGCATTTAAATGTGGCGCCACATTTTGGATAAACATTTGATTGGCTGTCGTATTCTCCGGCCGCCATTATGCGCAATGTTACACCTGTCTTCTAACACCATGCATTTGACCACAGTGCCAAAAACGCTGACAACGAAGTCAGCAACACCGAGCGGATAAAGAGCCCGCCTTTCCGACGGGTGGCGGGCAGTCGGTCGTCAGCTAGTAACGATACGAGAAACGTGCGTCTTATACGAAAGTATTTTCTGTTACGCGAGTACCGGGATTAGCAAAGAGGAAACCGCATTAAACTTGTAAAAGGGAAATATATTTCACTCATTTATACATAGTGATTTATTTGTTCTCCGACCCGAAATCCTAAAAGAACCTTGTGCCGGCACATCCCATCCTTGAGGCACAACAATTAATATAATTTACATACCATCAAATGATGTCAAATGTTGAATTTGAAAAATGTCATTCCTTGTGTTAAACATCAGTAAAAATTGCTTCAATGGCAACCTGAAAAATATCAAAATTGTGAGTTACAATAATCATCCAATATATTTAATGCATATATTTATTTAATTATTTATTTATGCACACAAATAATACCTTTTTTCAATTAAACTCTTTTGCGCATTTATAATTTTTGTATCTCGTTCTCTGTTTGCCCGTGTACGGGGTCGTCGGGGTTGAATACCGTTTTTTAAGCGTTGGAAATCCAATTCTTGGTCAGCAATTAAACTTTGAAATTTTTCTGGAAAAAAGAAATAATTCAAATAAATATATAAAAATTAATAAACAATTGCTTAGAAATTAAAAGTGAAAACAAGAGGTACATCACAATAACATTTTATCGTTAACATTACCTAAAAATGTCCAAACATTTATGTTTATCGTGCCTAATTTCTGCGTTGCAATGTTGTGAAAACTTTCCACAATATTATTAGTGCGGATGGGACAACCATAGGTGCTAATTTTGGGCGCCATATCTGCCCAGGTAAGCCTCAAGTAAGACACAAATTGTAAGACATTTGGATGTTCACGTGAAAGTAGGTCAGCCTCAGCTTGTATAATAAGCAGAGCTTCGTGAAACATATCTGCTGGCAGCAACGGCAAAGCCATTGTCATCGAAAGTATAGTTTGTGGAGCATGAGAAAGCCCTAATTTTTGCCACTTACGCAGCACAGCCTATTTCAAATAAAAAAATTTAATATTAATTTAATGCAAATGTGTATTAGAATAATATATAATTAATAGTAATTAATTTTGAGCCACAAAAAAAATAAAAGAGCTAAGCTCGGACCGAATGTGACGTGTTATTTGTATTTGATTGTATAACGGTCGTGTTTTCTCTTATTATTTAAATAATTAATTTTGTAGGTATAAATATGCCAAGTTGCAGTGTTCCTAACTGCTTTGATAGCACCAAAAAAGGAAGAAAAATTTTTATGGCAAGATTTCCAAGTCATTTTATTTTACATATATTGTACCTGCGCTAAAAAAATAAAACCAAAAATAAAAATAATTACCAAACAATTTTTTTTTCTTTCGGCATTATATCATTTGTGATTACTATCAATTGATTCTTTATTATTTAACGATATTATTTCACTTACGAAACATTTTTCAGGACATACATTTATACATCACTATATTCATATATATTTCCATAATTATTTATACACTAGTTTAATAGTTTATACATCATTCATCAGCGATAGCACTATACATTCAGAGTGCAAGCGTATTCTGCGTATTTCAATCCAATTTTTATGCCCGTTCGCGCTCGGTGAGCTGCGTTCCTTATTGGCGCTGTCATTTTGTGGGTCCAAGTCACGTGCACCAATCACGCGGAATCCTCGAATGGCCTCTAGTAAAGGGTCTCTAACGTAAACAGACGTTCCGTGGAGGGAAATCTACGCGAGACAGACGAGTTTTCGTCCGATCTAACCGCAATCTCTCGTTGGACGGAGATACACTCTCGTAAAGGCTGTCAAGGTTGATGACAGAGAACGAGACGTAAGTGTCGTAGTCGTGGACGTAGGGTAAGGCAGAGAAAAACGTAGTCGTAAGGCTATTGTAGGCGATAGGCCTTACGACTACGTTTTTCTCTGTCTTACCTTGGAACCGAAGGATAAACCCTCCGTTCCCAGATCGAGTCGTGGAAGCAGCGAGCCGAGTTCCAGTATGAACCGGGACCAACCGCAGAGACAAAAGGTGCAGAAGGAGCAGGGTGCGAACAGATCAGCGCCCGAACAGCATAGCCAGACCGAGAACGAGGAGGACAGCGGCCTCTGCGAAACATACAGCCAGATAAACCCTGACACACATCATTGCGACCCCGACGAGGAGGTGCGCCGGTTGTTGGAGGTGGGCGTACAGCCCGCTGGACAGGCCGGGCGGGACGAGTGCCAGCCCATGACGGTCGAGGTGGAGGAGGTGCAGCAGCCGAGTGCAGCCGACCCCGAGAAGGAGTACGCGAGCCTATAGGGTGCACATGTACAAAGACTATATGTAAAAAGGTCATATTTATTTTTTATATAAGCTTTAAGAGCAACAAGTACCAAAAGGGTACATTTTATAAAGATTTTATGTTTTAACGTTTTACGAATTGATCGAGTAGAATTAAGATTTTAGAATAACAACACTGTTGAACAGCCATACGAGCATCACAAAGATACATACACCTGTTACACACCACAAGCTAAAAAAGCAACACTCTAAAATAAAGAAAAGAGACTTACAATTAAACACAAAGAATTACCCTAATTACACATCCTATTCCTAAAGAATCCGTTTGGAAGGAGAGTAATGCCTCCAGAGAGGTACAAACCAATAATATTAACGTTAACATTTATTTCTTTTGCAGTAGCATTAATTTGCATTATAATTCTAATATATTCAAACAAGAGTTATTAAAAATGCCCACAGACAGATTTTACATAACGATTATAACGTTTATCCTGATACTTTTTACAATATTCATAATATATATGATCCTATTAGTTTACGCAGCTAAAAACAGTTCGGAACCACAATTTTTAACATGAGACTTTCAGAATTCTTAATAACTTCAATAATCATATTTTTTCCATTAATTATCAATTTCCCTGACACAGACATGGTCATAACACCATATTTATTATTTACACTCTACATATTAATACTAGGCGTAGGAGTAGATCCACGGCTGATCAAAGAATGACAGCTGGACGATACAATTCGTTTAAAAGATATTTCATTTATTTAATTTCAATTATAATACTAATACAAACAACGAGCGGGACGAATTCCCGAGTATGTAGCGAAAGTTCACATAATTTAACGCGTTTCAAGCGATTACACTTTCAGTACACTTTGATACACCACCTACACCTGTTTCTAAGATTCAGCGTGCGAGACGAGCCAGCGAAGGCTCTACACCTTTGTTTACACTTTTGACACTTTCTACACTCGCATGTCAATTTCAGCGTGCGAGACGAGCCGGCGAAGGCTCTACACTTTAACCACACTTTTGACACTTTTTACACCTGCATGATAGATTTCAGCGGGCGAGACCGAGCCACCGAAAGGTGCAACACCTTTTACACTTTCTACACTCGACGTCTTAGAATAAGCGTGCGAGATGAGCCAGCCACGGCAGTTACACTTTTGATACACTTTTAGCACTCCGAGTGCAGATTCGTTAAATTCATTAAATTTCACATGTATTATTTACAGTTACATCTCACGGAAGAGAGAACGGCCAAATGGAGTTGTTCCAGGCAAAGATTTATTTCACATTGCGTTATGCATTGATTTTCATTATATTCAGTTACACTTTATTACACTTTTGTGAACTTTCTACACTTTTAGACGGCATTCAGCCAATTTGATATTATATTCATGATTTTGATACTTAAACATTATTCCCTGTCGATTTAAGATTTTATTATTATGCAATTATGCGTGCGGTAATTTTAAGCCGCGTTACACTTACCTTTTATACTTACCTTTATTACACCGACTCCGGTGATTAGATGAGACGATTCCATAGCGATCCCGGGTACCTAAAAGAAAGAGAAAATTAATACTTACCTGGTTTCATAGGATTCGTCTGTTGTGACGTTGAGAGTCACTCGATGCGAGTCGAGTGACTTTTGGTTCGCTTGCGCGAAGTTGCGTGCAGCGACGCGTTTGGTTCACGCGAGTGCGAAAGCCAAGTCGCGCCGTTGTACTTTAGTGTAGCATCTCACGAAAAGGTGCCGAGTCCCAAGAACGACTCGGCAAGCGAAGTGCAGATGGAGTCGTACCATCTACACCCGAAGGTGCGCTCCGCCAGTGCGAAGGTTGCGCGCCTAAAATGACGACTCAGCGCATGCGTGAGTCTAAGGTGGGAGAACTCGACCCGTTCCTCCCGGACAGTCCGTCGTGAGTTTTCGAGGCGTCAACACGTGTTGCGCCATACAAATCGGAAAAGGCGTTCTTATCCCGTTATCCGCTAGCGTTAGTAGCGTGAACGAAATATATTATCACGGACAGTCCGTCGCGAACCTTCGAGACGTTAATTCGTAGAGATACCGGTTGCGTCATACACATCGAAAAAGGCGGTCTTATCCCGTTATCCGCTAGCGTCAGTAGCGTGATTAATCTATTGTTAGAGACAGTGAGTGCGTGATACGGGAATATTCCTATTGCGCTTATATTGATCGTTAAGATCCGCATTAACCGAATAAGCGGCGTTTCGACAACAACTCGACGTAGTTACACGCGATCGAGCGAACACGCGCGCTAGGAGAGATTGCTGTACAATCTATTTTTAATAAACTATTATTTGTTTATAATAAACAAAAAGCATTACTTCGCGACCCCAGTGAACATCCTATCCCAAGTTCCGTATATACGCTTCGCTTAACAAGGGCGTGGCCGACGGCCTTGAACGCGCCTGCGACGTAGAAACGACAGCCATCTTGCTGAAAGAAGGAAGGACGGGGCAACGCAGTTGTATCAGGTTTCTGTATTTAAGCCTGAAAATACAGTGGCGACCGTAAACACAGCCCAAGTAGTAAGTGGCTATATTTCAATTTTTAGTAAATCCATTCGTTGTTCCGGTCACAACCTTACGTCCACGACTACGACACTTACGTCTCGTTCTCTGCCATCAGGCAAACTCGGAAACTCATAATACGTCAATACGTGCAGTACAAGTTCAGAGTTTGTGCATATATAAATATAATCGCATTGGTCGATTTGACGAAGTGTCGAAGTCATCAATACCGAATATCGAATAACGGATTCACGGATGCAATCGTATGTATTATAAATTATAACTATTATCTATTTAT
>NW_027250330.1:0-26371 GCF_030848795.1 Temnothorax nylanderi | reverse complement strand
GGGCACCAACAGCTAACAAAAGATCATACTCCTATAGTTTCGTTTACTAATGAGGAAGCTTTGGCTATGTTTGTTGATTTAGATTTAACAAGAAATCAATATGTGCACCTCAAGAAAATGCTTAATAGAAAAGGGATGTGGATTATTGCCATCTTATAAACAAATAGGTCAAGCAAAAGAGGAATGCTACCCGGATAAATCAAATATTAAAATAACCGATACTAGCGCGAAGGTAAATCTGCAGTCCCTTTTAAATCATACTACTAATCGATTGTTGATGATAAATTCCGCTTCAAACAATGAATCCACGAAACTTAGTTTTATACAGTAAGTGGGGTTGTGATGGTTCATCCGGACAATGTGAATATAAACAAATACTTTCCGGAGAGAGTGAGTTAATTTCTGATGCCAATTTGTTAATATCATCTTTGGTTCCCATAAGACTAATTAATGAGGACACAAATGATGTTATTTGGCAAAATCCGACCCCCTTCTTCCGTTCGATTTGTCGACCTATTTCAATAGAATTTTCGAAAGAGACACCAGAAAAAACAAACAATCTTGTCAATGACATTGAAGCACAGATACGTGTACTTACACCCACCTCAGCTATAATGGAGAGAAAACAGTGACGATAAAACATAATTGTTCTTAACAATGGTAGATGGAAAGGTTGGTACAAGTATTAACAAATACACCGTCTTCCTCAACTTGCAATGTATGTCGCGCCAAACCATCAGAAATGAACGATTTAAATCGCATAAAGCAAAAGTTGCAAATGAAGAAACCTACAGATTGGACTTTCCACGTTACATGCGTGGATTCGATTTATGCAGTTGGTTTTACATATATCGTATAACTTGTCCTTCAAAAAATGGTATGCAACCACTGATGTACACAAAAAGGAGAAAGAAACTAAAAAGCGATATATACAAGACGTTTTCGAAATGAACTAGGTTTAATAATTGACAAACCACGCCAAGGTAGTGGAAATAGCAATGACGGCAATACTGCACGTAGGTTTTTTGACAATGAAGCTTGCACTGCTGACATTACAGGAATTGATGGAAGAACTAATAAGACGATTCCATGTTATATTGCAAGCTATGTCATCTGGATTACAATAAATCCTCAAAAGTTTGGAGAATATGCTTATAGAACAGCAGAGTTGTACGTAACTAAATATGAATGGTATCATATGCCATCATCCATACATAAGTATTGATTCATGGAGAGGATATAATTCGTTATAAATGCCATTTTACCACTTGGACAGTTATCCGAAGATGCACAGGAATCAAGAAATAAAGACTACAAGAAGTTTAGATTACATCATGCTAGGAAATGTTCCAGGTTTGCCACAAATGAAGATGTCTTTCATACATTACTTTACACATCAGATCCGTATATAACCAGTCTTAGAAGTAATTCTCGGAAAACTACCGTAGAATTAGACGAAGATGTATTACAGTTGCTATTAAACTAAATGTAAATTAATTTGTTGATTCTTTAAAATAAATTTTAAAAAATCTAAAAAAATAAGAAATTGAAAAAAATCGAAAAAAATGTAAAACATATTAAAACAAAAAACAGTTTTAAAAATATATATTTACGTACACGGAGAGAATTTTTTGTTATATTTTACCCTTAAATTCACTACAAACTTGGGACAACTTGACAACCAAGAAATTTTTAAAATATACAAAAGACATTTTACAAACAACGTGATAAAAATTACCAAGCAGATTGGTAAATTTTAAAAAATTATTGAAATTTCCTAGATATATTTGAGTAAAATTAATCAAACATATTTTATATTTTAAATGTAATAGATATTAATATTTTTTATTATGGTAGATATTAATCAGAATAGCTCGCATAAAATTCTTGGTGGTACATGTTGTCCCACAACTACCATGATTTCAGGGTAAATTTTAAGAGAAAATTTTCTCCGTGTACAGTCTAAAATACCCTCTTGATATTAGTAAAGGGTCATACGTAAATGTTTCAAGATATAATGAACTTATTAGCATTCATGTTACGAAGTATATTTATTAAGTTTCCGCCATCTTGGATCCCGCCATTTTCTTTTACTTAACCTGCAGATTCGTCATTATCGACTATACAACATATAATAATATTTTTTTCGTAAATACATGCACGGTTTGTTACAAATTTACTCGCATTCGTACACTTTTGGCACTTTATGGGATCCGCCATTTTGAATTTAGAACAAAATCAAAATTGGCGCAGAATATTTGTATAGCTTATTCAATTTCCAAAAAATTGAAAAAAAAAAAAATAAAAATCCGTTAAGAATTGGCGCACGGCTCGAATTTTAATCACAAAAGGAGGTTCTCGCCCCACTGTGCGGCGGCGGGGCGCTGCCACGCGCAGCGAACCGTCACGTCACAATATAAAAAGCAAAATTTCCGTATACTTATATATAATATTATATATAATTTTATATAACTATATCTCTACTATTATAGTATAAAGGGGAAAAGTTTGTACCATTGTTCGGGGTAATCTTAGAAACTACTGAATCGATTTCAAAAATTTTTACACTGGTGGATAGCTTATGTCTTCCTGAGTAACATAAGCTGCGATTAAAATATATTTAAATATATATAATGTTTCATATACAATTTGACATGATTATATATGAGTTCTTATAATTTATATATAAATTATATAAAGAAAGCATTTATCCACGTAGATTATATATAATTATATATAACCATATATAAACACGACACATGTGCATTATATATATTTCACTTTTAAATTCGGATTATCCGATAGATGGCATCTGATAGGATTCGTTTCTTGTATTTAAATTTGACAAACAGTGGTATAAGAACGGTATCAAGAGACACGGCAGTGTCTCACGCCAAGCAACGCCAAGTTATAATATACGGGATAAATCATTTCACTTTTGATTCTATAGCTTTTAAAAAAATATACATTTAATTTATCAATGCTTTATTATCAAAGTTAAACAATTCTTTTCAATATATATTGACTATATATGATCATATATGATTATATATGATTATATATATTTACATATATATAATCTCATTATATATGTTCATATATGATTATATATGATTATATATAATTAATAATAAATACAGAACAAGCTCGTGTGTATATAACAAATAGTCAAGGGTAACGGCCAATAACGAGCAAAACCAAGATGTTGAAAATTGAAAATGTATATTAATATATTAAAAACGGGACGTTTTCGGCAACACCGTGCCTTCATCAGCCTAATAATTACAAAAAAATAACCGAATAATCAAGAACCACAAAACATATCCACATCCACATAAGCACGGTGACAATGTTAAAAAGTCGCAATCGCTATATAAATACGGTTGTTAGTCCGAAGATAAGTAAGGATTATCGTGATATTGTTCGTCGAAATAACCCGGCATCGAGGCGCATTTTCAAAAAACTTGCATAAAAGGTCCATGATTAATTCCTCAGTCGACAATGGGAATGAATCGAGTCAAGCTAGCAAAGTCAGCACGTCACCATAAAGAGTCAACAGTTAAAAGTAAAAATGCGTCTGAACTGTAATAATGGAAATAAATGTAGAATCAATTAATAATGTTATAAGTGCCATAATGTGAAACCGTGTAAGAAACACTAAGTGTGAGAATGTATTAACAATTGTACGTACTGAGAATAATGTGGAATCAAGAAGTAGTGTTTACAAGTACCGTACTGTTTCGAATTCTATGTGTGACTGAGCATTATCGCTACGCCGCAATCGGCCAACAACACAGGATGTCAGTTGAAACAATAAATAAGTCCCTATGCATTGTTACTGAGTTCGCTTAAAATACTAAAATAGGAAGTACCATCAAATAATTCCGTGTCTTTGTTGGAATTGATGCCATTTTTTTGTTCTTTTATGTGTATCATTTCAGAAATGAGTCGCTTATAATAATTCGTTTCAAAATCTAAAATTTCAGGATTGCTCCAATTAAACGTATGATTCAAACTCAACATCGTGATAGCTCCGTGATAACTGAATGTCTAGATGGATCCAATTTATAATTGTTTTTTGTAATTATTAGGCTGATGAAGGCACGGTGTTGCCGAAACGTCCCGTTTTTAATATATTAATATACATTTTCAAATTTTCAACATCTTGGTTTTGCTCGTTATTGGCCGTTACCCTTGACTATTTGTTATATATAATTATATATGATCATATAGAGACAAAATTCATATATAATTGCATCATATATAATCATATATATTTATATATAATTATATATAATCTTTTTTTTCCCGGGTAATTATAATTGTATTCAGCAGAAAGCTGCTTTGCAACTGCAGTTGTAAAATTCGTGAATTTGATTTGTGTATTACTCTTAGTTTCGGCCAAATCAAAAGCATACACCAATCACATTCACAAATTTTACAACAATTGCAAAGTAGTTTTCTCTGCTGAACACAGCTTTTTATTACTTGCGTTATATGTATGAGCCGCCATTTGCTGCGCGTGCGCAAACAACCCGGCAACCGAGCAACGACTTGAATATTGAGCACCGACGGCGCCAAACAGCAGTGCTGCAATTGGATATAAGTCCGTGATTGGAACTTCGGAAGGCTGTTAATAAACTAAAATAAGGTAGAGAATAACGTAAATCGCGAAAGGCTACATATTTTATAGTCTTTTACGTCTTACGTTTTTCTATGTATGCTTTACTTTATGTCCACGCTACGACAGACGTCTGGTTCTTGGTCATCAGCCGAACGCTGCTCTTGCGGCAACCCAATGCAAAATATTAACTATGTAATGTTTAATTGCGGGTTGTACTGTAGTAAAGCCTCTTATTAGTCAAATACATTGAGGAAACCTTTTCTCAATCTCCAAGAGATATTCTCCCATTTTTAAATAATCCCCCTCATCAATTCATCCGTCTTCTCCTCGCAACTTGCAAGCATGCCAGAGCGCTTCCCGCCATAAAACGCTTACCTTTACAAGGCTCCAGCGCCGCCACTTAAAAAATAAAAAATTGTTTCATACACTTTAAGATATGTACAATAAAGTCCTTTAAATAGATTTTTTTTTACTTTTTTTTAACCACAAAAAATTTTTCTATTTTGGGCCTCTGAAGTGGTGTTACTCCTTAAGGGGATCCTGGACAGGGGACAATTACCGACAAAAACAGTCAGAGCTCGTTCTTTGAAACGGCTTTATAGATCGCAAAATCCTTTTACAGGAGTAAAGTATAGGTACTAATGAAGAGTGGGAATATAAAAAATTAGTGATAATTGAAAAAAAATGTAAAAATGCTGTCACCTCATAACCATATTTTCTAATATAAACAGTTGTATAAGTTATATGTACGAAATGAAATGTTCCCACTCTTCAGAATACGTGCACAAACAATAACGTACCGTTGAAATTGAGATTGAAAGCCTGGAAAAAAAATTAGAGCTTCGAAGAAATCGTGTATATTTTCCACAAAAATATACACGCAGGCTAGTAAGCAGAGATGGCGCAGCAATCGAACAAAGACAGATGTCATTTCGTTAGACAAAGACAGATATAGGAAAAACAAAATTAGAAATGTTGACATTATCGACATCGAGGAAGTTCGGCCGTCACTCCAGCATCCCCTTAACAAGACTTTAATAAAAACGTAATAAAGTTGGTGGAAGAGTAGCAAATTACAATTATTTCATTGGTATATTATCCGAGTTCCATACATTCAAAGGCCTGTACTATTCAGGATTACTTCAGGGAACACAGGTTTTTAGTCGAAAGTTGTTCTATTTTGACCCTTCTATACGCTCCATAAGTTTGGCAGTAACCTTTTGAATTACCCTGTATATTTAACGCGTAAAAGAGTCACGACGCTCCGCGTGTACTTGGCGCGAGACACTACCGTGTCTCTTGATTTACGATCAGTTGGAGCAATCTGTAGCTTACAAATTTGTGTTTTATGCGCGACTAGCCAGTCGCGATTCTTAGGCTAAGTCAATAAAAAGTCAATTGTAAGTTCCGGATGTTACGACAAAACTACAAATGAGAAGTAAGTGTATGTATGGCAAATCGTGCGACGATTTGGAGTATTACAGAAATGAATAAGAAGTGCGAAAACTACGAGCGTAAATTTTTGCGTGCAAAACTTTTCGGCAAAGTGAACATGACGGTTTTGTGATCCTATTATATGTATATAAGCCTGGACTTCCAGTCAATTCGTGATAATTGAAAGGCAAAATTGCCTAATATCAATATATCAAAAATAATAACTAGAAGACCGATGGCTATTTAACAATGGATCGGTTTTCTGTTGTTGAACTAGTGCAGTCAGCTCAACAATTGAAAACAGGCCCCATGTTTTACAGCAATTGGCGCGCAAACTTTCTTTAAACAATTTATAGCCAATATTTTATAGATAATGCCGTTAAAACAATTTAATTTATAAAAAATAACTCATACGAGTACTAAACACTACTCTTTAATAACTATGTTACAAATTAATATTTGTAAAACTTGTCATTTTTTTATTTATAAGCTTTGATTAATATTTGTTAATAAATATTTTAATTACGTTAAATATCGCTTGTATAGTATAGTATAGTAAAAGTTGATGTTAAAGTAAATAATAACTTGTTATTAATATTCATATTTGATTTTTGGTCACTTCCGACGAATCACACATATATTTTTATTTAGGATTATATCCAACTTTTTTACAGCAGTTACTTTAATGCGATAATTGCTACGATAAGTATGCGTCTTTGATACGACGTGCTAGAGTTGCTCATGTCAAGGACACGAGATACGGTAATTGTAATACGATAGTTAAAACGTTCAAGCATATAAAAGTAGATAATTTGCTAAAATTTTGTATAAGTCGTGACAAAGATTAGTTTTATACCAAGTATCGCTTTTTATTTAAAATATTTTTCCTTGACAATTAATTTTATCTCGTGACCAAATCATTGTTACACTGAATTGTTTTTTATTTAGATTGCTTGAGAAGGACCCAATCCTGAGGGTCGAAACGTTGTAAAGTCGTTTCAATACACTTATTGCCAATTGTCGTCGAAAATAATAAACATTTCTGTGCTAAAAATTATTGCAACTGTAACTAAATATATATAATATATATTTATTCAACACATGATATTATCAATAATTTCTAACAAGAATAAATAGATATAATTATGAGAAAATGATAAAATATAATTTCTTATTATTTACATTCCAACCTGTTTGACATTATATATAACTACGTTAAACTGCTGTCTGACATGACATAAGCTTCAATACATCCATGCTGACAATCAAATTATTCTTCGAAATTGTACGAGTCAGCTTCTATTACTTATTACGATTAAGAATTTATTAAGAATTATCAATAAGTAACTCATTGATGTCTAAATCAGGCAATAATTTCCAAACGTTTGACACAGAAATTCGGAATTAAACTCTTTATTATCGTAAAATAAATGTAGGTATCAATAAACATGGTCTGCTCGCAATATAAATATAAAGAATGAAAATTCTAAATTTAAAAAAGTCGTGCACTTTTCTATGCTATTTCAGTAGAGTAAGAATCACGTAGTGTATTTAACCGCAATATTTCCCAAACAATAATGCTTACCTATTTCATTTAATGCATATAAAAAATTAATACATATTTATAATAGACGAGACGATTGATCAATATTTTATAAATAATGCAATTAAAACAATTTAACTGAAATAATAACTAATACTCATATAAATTATTATATGAGTATTAATTACTACTCTTTAACAACTATGTTGCAATTTTAATATTTAGAAAATTTGTAATTTTATCTATCGTCTTTGATTAATATTTGTTAATAAATATTTTTATTATGCTAAATATCGCATGTAAGTAGTAAAACTTAATATTAAGTAAATAATAATAACTTGTTATTAATATTTATTTTGATTTTAATCACTTCCGATGAATCAGACATATAGTACTTGCCATAAGAAAAAGATTAGGGGAGACCGGGGCAAACTCGACACCGGGGCAAACTTGACACTAGGCTTTTTGCCAATTTAAATCTATCGAGAAACTTGCCTTTCCTACTGTAAATGCGTCTTTATGTGCCAGTATTATCAACGGAATTTGGTGACATTCTGAGTTATGGTGTAATTTTTAGCGCGACATAAGCGTTTTTGATGGTGAAAAATAATTTTTCTGATCTCTCGAAAATTTCTACTCTTTCATCGAGCTTTACTCTTGCGAATCTACCGGTAAGTGATTTTGATGGGAAATTCGATGCTTTATACGTATCCGATAATAGTTTTTGCATATTTTCAAAATTTCTATATTTTTGGAGTAACAAAAGTGAAAAACGACGTTCGGGACAAAGTCGACACCACGCCGTTTTATCGGCTCCCAATAACAAACGATGCTTGTCATGCAGCTATATATGGCCCATGACAAATATGTGCGCACGTCTAACCACGAATTTACTTGCATAAATTGTTTTTCAGACATGAGTTTAGATGAAAATAATTGAATATTCAACAATTTTTGTTCTTATTATTTCCAATGATTGTTTTACTTAATTCCGAATTTTTGTAGGAAAGACCGGGGCTCGTTGGCACCGTTTTCACAATTTCAGCGTTTGAGCTTTTAAACAACTAATTTTCATGATTAAACAGTATTAATATAATAGAGAGAACCTTTCTGTACATTTGTATGCCAGGAACGCTTCTGTATACTGTATAGTTTCTTTGTAATAAGTGAAATACGAACATGCGGCATTGTAGCCAACTTGCCCCGATAGTAGGGTAATTTGGCTATGCGACAAAAGTCCATGTTAAATTAATGAAAACGTAATAGAAACACAAAACGGGTAACAGATATGTACTTCTTAATCTAAAGATTGTATCTTTTAAAGTTATTTCGTATAATAATAATCGAATAGCAAAATGCTGTTGCAGAAGAACAATTGTAAACTATTTTATAGATATAGCTTTCTTCAATATAAAAATATTAATATAAATATATATCTAGCTTCTATCAGCATTGTAGGTAGCAAATCACATGCTCACACAGGTCTCACGCGCGCGGTAACAACAAGTCAAACTAAGCATGCCTTGATATGAACCAACATACCCCATCCTTACATAGGTTTGATTTTAGTCATTTTCTTACAATAAATTACTGTTGTTCCTCAAAATGACATGTCGTATATAGTAATAGAAACTTTTCTTTTAACTAATAATACGTCACTTTGATTTACTTCTCAAGCTGAAGAGCATTAATACGATATTTTGAAACGCTCGAAAATTTACTCATCACCTCTTGAATTGGAGTTTTCTCTTTTTCTATTGTAATACTTGTTTGATTTAAATAAAACTTTGGGGAAAGCACCTATATCATAAAAGAGATGTTTTGTGATAACTTTTCCATTATTTCTTCCGCTATAAATACATAAACGGAACGCATTGCCAACTTGCCTCTTGTGCCAACGAGCCCCGGTCTCCCCTATTTTCTAAATACACGATCAATAATATATGTTTAGTTTCAGACAATAATAAATAAGTTCCAGATCAAATTGTGTCGATCAGGCAAAGTGTCGAGTTTGTCCCGGCATTTTTTAATTTGAAAATTTGTCTTCGCGTCACTTTTTCTTTCCTGGGGACAAACTAAGCGACGTACAGCAAAATTTCCTTAAGCAATTTTGTACCTGAAGGAACACTCTTTAAATGTGTATCATTAAATTTGCTTGAAAATTTTAATTAATTGTTGAAAATTATTTTTAAAAGAATCGTGTCGAGTTTCCCCCGGTCTCCCCTACCCTTTAAAATTTGTTATTTTGCCTTATAAAAACTTTCTTCCAAAACATGAATATTTTCACATGAAGAATTTTCTGTACAACACTGTTGCTCAATTTTACAAATATGAATTAATTGAGCAAGAATAATTTATAATTTATGAGAAAAGTTTTATTTATACTATGTTATATTTTACTTGGACAAGAAAAAAGTGCTCACTTTCAGGAATCATTGAAAACAAAATAATAAGTTGCGTATCAATATTTGGTTGCTTTTCCTTTCATCTTCAACACTTCTTGCAATTAGATCCGTCTTGATATACTCTTGACCAAGTTTTTTAAGGCCCTAAGGATGGAGTTCTTCTCACGCCTTTTTGGACGCTAAAGTCGACAAAATTAACGTTACGAGCAAAGATACTTATTTTTCTTAAGAAGGCGCGAGAAGAACTCGATCCTTAGGGCCTTAAAGAACTTGGTCAAGAGTATGTCAAGACGGATCTAATAATAAGAAGTGTTAAAGATGAAAGAAGGAGTAACAAGTATTGATATGCGACTGCTTATTTTGTTTTCAATGGTTCCTGCAGGCTGATTCTGTAACTCTTATAACGACAGTTTCATTATCGTTATATAGTGTCGTTGCGCAGATATTATACATGGTAAAAAAGCTGCGCAATTCAATATAACGATAACGAAACTGTTGTTAAGAGTTACAGAATTAGCCTGCTGGAAGTGAGCACTTCCTTTTGTCCAAGTAAAATATAACATATATAGTTATTTTCTTTGCGAGAATATTCCTCGTTTCATATCAATGATTACATATAGCCGTTTGAGTAAACATATATCTTCTTACATTCAAGTTAAGAGAATTCTAAAAAGATTTATATTTGCATAAATGTTTAAAAAAAATTTTGCTAACAATAATGTGTTATTTTATTTACTGTCAAAGATGAGCATTAATTTGGGTGGAGTTCCGAAAATGGCCGATCTCTGATTTCGGTGAAACTTTGTGAAAAACTTCGTTTTGGGTTAAAATAAAAGCCCTTAAGGGAGGACACCACTGTAACTGCCCATTTTCGACTGCCTTTTTTGGTATTTTTTTTTTAGAAAGGAATAAAATATATGGTCAAAAGAACTTTTAGGCTTTATTAGACATATATTAAAGTATGTAAAAAAATTTTTTATTTGTTAAAAAAATACAAAAAGGCGGCGCACGAGTCGCTATAGCACTTATTGGTTTTCAGCCAACCCTCTCCGCGGCACGCAGTAGAACTGTCGTAAATTTGATCCTGGAACAAAAAGTGAAATATTTTCGTTAATTATATTAGTTTTAGCAGTGAAGTACGAGGGGAAATAAGAAAATATTAAAAAACAAAAAATAGAGACGAGTTTGAATAAAAAGGTCGATGGTCGAAAAATCGAACTTTTTATTCAAACTCGTCTCTATTTTTTGTTTTTTAATATTTTCTTATTTCCCCTCGTACTTCACTGCTAAAACTAATATAATTAACGAAAATATTTCACTTTTTGTTCCAGGATCAAATTTACGACAGTTCTACTGCGTGCCGCGGAGAGGGTTGGCTGAAAACCAATAAGTGCTATAGCGACTCGTGCGCCGCCATTTTGTATTTTTTCAACAAATAAAAAATTTTTTTACATACTTTAATATATGTCTAATAAAGCCTAAAAGTTCTTTTGACCATATATTTTATTCCTTTCAAAAAAAAAAATACCAAAGAAGGCAGTCGAAAATGGGCAGTTACAGTGGTGTCCTCCCTTAAAAGAAATTTTGGCGACTCCTATGATAAAGCCATTTTTTAAGATAACATGATAAAAAATATAGGGCTGTTCTTCCGAAAATGTCCGTGCTCCGATTTAGGTGAAACTTTGTGAATAGGTTCCTTTTAGATAAAAAACACATATACCAAAAGGATTTTTTGCGACTCCAAAGTTTAGCAACTTTTTTAACATTTTTGCAAGGGTGGGCCAATAATCAAGCATCTTAATTCAAGCAGATAGGTATCACGCTGTGAGTTTGTTTAGTTTTATTGTTTATACACATGTACTTGGGTGAGTATTGGCATATATGACTAATATATGTCGAAATAGTTCACGCATACCTACACTTTCCACGCGAGACGAATTGTCACATGGGTTCGTGGCGCGCTTTACAAGCTTGTTATATATATACATACTAGCTTCTGACCTTGATTATTTACATTATGTAGTTTTTTTATCTAAAAGGAACCTATTCACAAAGTTTCACCTAAATCGGAGCACGGACATTTTCAGAAGAACAGCCCTATATTTTTTATCATTTTCCTCTTCTAAAAAGGAGATGTGAAGTTTATTGTTGTCGCTTTTCCGCGATGCCGATTGGTTCTCTTGCTGCGCTTATTTCATTTGCAGCTGTCATTGTATATTTTGACAGTTGTGTGTATCAAGGAGTTAATAGTGTAATAGTAATAGCATAATGTTAAAGCTAAATAGCGCGCGCGAAGCGCGCGTCTGTAGTGTCTAGTATCTTAAAAAATGGCTTTATCATAGGAGTTGCCAAAATTCCGGTAAATGTCTAGATTAAGGGCGACCTCACCGATTTCAATGACCTTGATATATGTTGTCAAGGTCATGACCCCGAGTGACCTTCAGAAGGTTTTAGCCGTCGCTCGTTATTCGTTAAAAAGTTATTAACAAAAAAAGGTTTGGAACCCCGGGGGAGTTTTAGCGGGTGCAACTCCCGCATAACCGCCCTCTTCGCCCCGGAGGAGGGGGTATCCAGAGATTTCTCCCTCGTAAGAAAAAAAAAACCAAAATTCCTTTTAAGGGCTTTCATTTTAACCCAAAACGAAGATTTTCACAAGTTTCATCGAAGTCGGAGGTCGGCCGTTTTCGGAACTTTATCCGAGCATTTATTCATAACAAATATTTTATTAAATATTTTTAATATTTACCACAATCTTGATTTATTCTACAATTTAATATAACATAATTTATTATTAATTACAATATCAATGATATTAATACAACATTTTCTATATTTACATTAATTTCACTTTTTTACATTAACATTAGGGTAACTCCGGTATTTACGCCGCGCGGGGATTTACGCCGCAGACGTCAGAAAAAATAGAAGGAATGAAGGTATTTGCTCGCAATTATTCTGTTATGTGGCCTTTATGCCACATTAGTATTGTGTTGTAATTTCAGTTCTTTACTGTTAATATTAACGAAACCGTCGTGAGTTGAATCAATTTCTCACCGTAGTAAGTAGCGCAATCACCCAAGGAGCGCCAATGCGCGTATAACGTGCTTTTAATGCGCGTACAATTGCATTGGCTTCAAAACTACATTAATTGTGTGTTCAAAATGCGCGCATTTAAATGCGTAATTAATGCAAATTGAGCATTTGATTTATAAATAACAGGTTTTATATTATATTTACATAAATAAGTAGCTTCTTACTCATTATGAAACATTTTTTTTAAGTTTTTAAATTTTATATAAATTGAATTTTAAATAAATAGTTCCACTAACTATCTTTGTTCTTATTTCTGCGTTTAAAGCATCAATGTGTAAATGCACGTGTAGACTCTTAGATCCCCTATAGGGTAAGCAAGTTGGTGGAGCTTCGGTTGTCCATAGTGAACTCTACACAGATAAAAGAACATTCTTATTTAGAGAATATCTTTATCTTTGACATGTAATTCTTAAAACGAGATTATACGCTATATAATCTCATTTCAAGATTTACATGTCAAAAATAAAGATATTCTCTAAATAAGAATGTTCTTTTCTTCTGTGATAGCTGTACTGGAATATGCTTACAGTAATGCTTAGAATAATTAAATTATTGGTTTAATAATCCAGATATTGGGTCTAATAATAATACAATTGAATAAACTACTTATGTTTTTGTGGCACCCCGTAATAGCACTTTAATTGAAGCAAAAGCTTTTTTTCTCAGTGTAGGTTGCACTCAACGTCCATTTCTTTCTCTGTCTGGACACAGTGGACACTGAGCAACCTATCCCTTTTTTCTTCGTGTCCGGCCTCTAAACATTGTAGTGAGCATTCCAATATAGTACAGAGTTCACTAGTTGTCCGATTGGGCTTCTCGATCAATGAGCGTAGGTGCACTTTTTGGTATGCGCTGCCATAATATGCATTAAATGCGCATATAATGCGGGACAAATATGCGCTTTAAATGTGCATTTACGACCCGCATTTAATGCAAAGTTTAATGTACATTCAAAACGCATTATACGCGCATTGGCGCTCCTTGGGCATATATTACGACCTTCGTAAAATGATTACTGTAAAAAGTGTAAAAGGTTTAATGGTTATTTCATGAAATATAAGTGTAGAAAGATAGTAAATAATGGAATATATACAGCAAAATACAAGTGCATAGCTCTTGTATTCTTTGTTTAGCTTGATATCTTGTATATCCCACCTGTTTAGGATATATGGCATTTTTAGCGTGCGGGATTTATGCCATAGTACAAACGCTCTGTAAAAATCGAAATCTCCTCCCGGGAAAAAAAAATTATATATAATCATATATAATTATATATAAATGATCATATATAATTATATATAATTATATATGAAAATTGGCACGATATAATTTTATCTGATTATATATAAAAATATATAATTCTACAAATTTTTATATAATTTTATATAATTATATATAACTTTATATTAAGGTTTACTTTCAATTTTTCAAAAAGGATTATATATTATTATATAAAATTATAGATATATAATTTTTGCATTATTTTGCATCAAGACAGTGTTGGGTGAGTCTTGCGTTGTATTGCTGACAAAGATAGATGTCTCGCGGATGTCATGATTTTGCTTCGCAGGAGGCCTGCTTATATTAGCCCCCAACTGAAATTTACTTACGCGTTAGTCTTACCATTATGCGCCGCCTAGTGGCGTCGTTGCAAACTATCACGGAAAGACAGCTACCGCGCGCATGCATCTTTCTTAACTGCATGTACATTATTTCTATATCTTTGACAGATAAAATTATATATAATTATATATCTATCTACATATATAAAGACAAATGTCCTGACTGACTGACTCATCAACGCCCAGCCGAAACCCCTGAACCTAGAAACATGAAATTTGGAGAGTGTATTCCTCTCATAACGTAAGCACCCACTAAGAAGGGATTTTTAGAAATTTGAACCCTAAGGGGGTGAATAGGGGTAAGATGTGTTTTCACGACTTTCTCCCTGCTTGGGCCTGATGAGATATCGACTTGGTTTTTGCTTACAAAGGTTACCCGCATACAAGTGTTTAAAAACATAATTTCAGATTTTGCCCTAATCAACCCCTAAAGGGGAAAATCTAAATTCGGGGGTGAATTATAGAATCCTTCGCATACCGTAGCGAAGCACGCGGGTGTATCAAGCTAGTTATATATAATTATATAAATTTATATATTTTAGGATTTACTTATTTAGAAAAATTATATATTCATTTATATAAAAATATATTAATATATATAATTATATAAAATTATATATAATTTTACGTGAGGAATCAGATATAATTTTATATAATTATATAGAATAATATATATTTTATATAATTATATATTTTAATATATATTTATATATAATAATATATAAATATATATGTTGAAATTTTCTGATTTATACAAAATTATGTATGCTTATATATAAATATATATAAATATATATACTTATATATAATTATATAAAATTTTATATAATTTTATATAAGGATCTAGATATAATTATATTAAATTATATAAAAGAATACATATTTATATATAATTATGCATAATTTTATATGTTTTTATATAGTTATATATAATTTTTTTTTCCCGGGCTATGTGTTCTTTTTCCTTCTTTTTTTGGGTCATATAACAATAATCTTTAATGCATCTATCGTTCGTCTATTTTCTTTTTACTTTTTAGTTTTATAATTTGTTTATCATTCTTACACCTTAATAAACTTTTTACACACATTTTATAACTTATTTTATGACATTTTATTGCGTCATTTATAAACATTACGTGTCATTTTTTATAAAGCGTATATTTCACCTATGAATATCATTTATCCCACCCCTATGGGATGGCAAAAATGCAAGGGTCCCTAAAAGTTTATTTTTATTAAATACAAAAAATAAATATTTTATATTTCTAATTTTTTTATAGTAGTAGACAGTATAAAGTTTTTATTGGTATAATTCATTTGCCTTAAACATATTAAATAGTACTCAATAAATTAAGTTTTCCTTAGGTGTGACGTATATACCGAAGTTACCCTACATGCAACAACTTCACGCAAAGACTGTTAAATATTTCTACGACTTAAAGTCTATCCAGACAAACTTGCATAGCGCATAAACATAAGCATGAGAATATTGATTGATCCATATACATGTGCATAAGGAAATAGACCAATCCACCTTCTTATGCATATATACTTATACACCTATGCAAGTTTGTCTGGATTGACCTTTACGCTTGTTTACTCTTGCATAATTTAGATGTGGTGTATATACGATTATAAGAATTAATCAATAACTTTATTACAAAGAATATACTCAACACTATTATAAAGAAATTAAGGAACAAAAATGAGTAGACATCGATCAGATTTTGTTCCACCCAGCTCTGAGATCTCAGCGGCGTTACTAAAGTTCTATTTGGATGGCGGACTGTGTATTCAACGCTCCAAACAGCTAAATCTAATGGCGGTATTGGCCGATCCCGGAATTCGCTGGATAATTGCTTCATGTTTCTTGTATAACTGTACAAACAAATGTTTTACTATTAATAATGTAATACAAAAATGTAATTAAAGACCGCATCTGCATTAAAAAGACAAATAGGACAAGCATAAACAGAAAAGCAAAATTTTGTAATCTATTATTTTATAAGCAATTGTTTCTATAGGAATTAGTAAACCGATTATACTAATTAAACATTAGAGTTCAGACATTATTGAAATGTAAGTATATCGCTAAACTGTTTAAATAGTAATATAATTAAAACATGATCGAAATATGATACCTTTCGTTGTAAAGTACTTCTTCAACTGCGTGTAATATGGACTGCGTGGACAAAGTTTTAATATCCAAGTGTATGCCAACGCCTTTAGCTACTAATATTTTTGCATTGGGTTTTTGATCCATATAGAAAGGCATCACGATCATTGGTATACCTTTCCAAATGGCTTCCTGCGTACTGAGAAGACCACCATGCGTCCAGATTGCTCTTACATTTTTATGAGCTAAACATAAAAAATATTATAATAAATACATTAAAATATATTATAATAAATATAACAAATATGTTAGAACAAATGGTAAATATCAATTATTATAAAGGAAATCTCACATTGATACAAATATTTCATTAACTATACATGCACTGCAAAAAATGTTAGTTATCCATATTTTACGACTTTTTTTCTGTGCGTATTTCCCTAGAAATTGGGAAATAACGTACATAAAATTTCGCTTTGCGGCATCCATTTCACAACCATTACATTGTTCGGTATCTCAAATGGCACTTCAATATCTAACTTCCACAGCACTCGTTGCTTCAGTTTCGACAGAGCCAGTATAACGGTTTTAATCTCGTCTAGGCCGACATCTTTCCATTTCACATTTGTTCCTAACGATATTACAATGGCTCCATTCTTTGCTCCGTCAAGAAATATGCGCACATCCTGCAAAATAATTGTAAACTAAACATTTTGATATTGTACAAAGATATATGTATCTTAATCTCAAAATATAATCGTACACTGAAAAAAAAATTTGTTTATATTAAGTAAATATATTTATTTTAGTATTATTTCCTTGATTTAAAGAAATATTTTGTAACTTTATAAAGAATTTATTTTATACTTGCAAATATTTATTTAAATATTGGAAATATTTGTTTAACATTTTATTTTTTTGTTTTTAAGTACACAAATTTTTTATTTAAATATTATTTTCTTAAAAACAGCAATTTATTTTTTAACATGAAAAGCATTGCCTTTTTTAATATTAATAAAACAAGTTAAATAAATATTTTATTAAATTTACGAACTAAATTTCTTAATTTAAAAAAATTAGATACTTAGCTTGACTAAACATGCAATTATATTAAAATAAATAAATGAAAGCTTAATGGAAAGAATAAGTTATTTCAAATAAAATAATGACTTATCTGAATATATTTAATTATTTTTTTCAAATAAGTAAATAAAAATAAATGTAAATAAATAATAAATAATTATAAAAATTTGTAATAATAAAAAATATAAAAATATATTTTCTTCAATGAAAGAAATAAAAGTATTTTGATTTTAGTAACTAATTTTCTTCAAATAAAATTTTTAATTTAAATAATATTTTCTCAAAAACAGCAATTTATTTTTTAACATGAAAAAGATTGCCTTTTTAAATATTAATATCATAAATTAAATAAATATTTTATTAAATTTACGAACTGAATTTCTTTATTTGAAAAAATAGATACTTTGGTTTACTAAACATGCAATTATATTAAAATAAATAAATCAAAGCTTAATGGAAAGAATAAGTTATTTCAAATAAAATAATGACTTATCTGAATTGTCAGTGGACCGCTCGACGTTTTCGCGGTGCGCGCCGTGGAAAGTACAAAAATGAGTACACGAAATAACAGTCAGTCCTTTTTATTAAAGTGGGTTACACTGGACTTCGCACTCGCGATTTCGCACTCGCTACATTCCTCCGTTTTCTCGACGTCGATCATGTATCGCGTGCGAGTTATGATGGCTCACTGCCGTCCCGGACGGAGCAGGCGAGGGATCGCGGCCGGAGCTTCGCGTCGAGGAATTCGGTGACGTGAGAAACGCTCGTTGGCTCCAAATCGTCTATTGGTCGCGGTGCTTGCGATCACGCGAGAAACACCTGTGCCGTTTGCTCGAAAACACACAAAAAAAGGGGGGGAGGAAACCGTCGCGATTTGGAGCCTTTCAAGCGTTCTCGAATAATGCTTGCTGTCTCGTCGAAGTTCGAGAATTTTCAGCTCGCATTTATCCAATTCTCAACATGCCGCCCGCCTCGCATTCGACGGAATGCGAAACAAACGGGGGTTGACAAGGTCGCATAGAGGAGCGTGGGAACGTCTTGGTTCAAAGCGTTATATACAATATATACATTTGAGAACTTAACCTATTTTTACAATGTCCTTAAATCTAATGAAAAACGAACGAGCTTAATTCTAACGGGATTCCGCGGTTCCCGGCGGACTGATAGACGCGGGCAACCGACAGATCTGGGTTATTGGTCGTTTTAGCTCGGAATTGGCGGTGCGTAATGTGACGACGCGAACGCGACCGTCAAGTCCGGGATGGACCTGCTGAATCCTTGCGAGTTCCCACTTTGAAGGAGGGAGTAGGTTACTCTTAAGTAAAACTAACTCGTCAACCTTCGGATTATCGTGAGATTCGGTCCATTTCACGCGCTGTTGCAATGAATGTAAATAGTCCGACGACCAAGAACGCCAGATCTGTTCGAGCATTAATTGTACGTGTTGCCATCGCGACAACCGATTCGCATTGATTTCGAGGACGGATTCCTCCGGTATGCTCGTGAGCGGTCGGCCGATAAGAAAATGACCAGGTGTCAAAGCGGTATAATCGGACGGATCGTCACTAAGTGGAGAGATCGGTCGCGAGTTCAAGCAAGCCTCTATCTTACATAAAAGCGTAACGAATTCGGAGCGAGACAGAGTGCGAGCACCAGTCACTCGCCTGAGATGGTGCTTAAAGCTCTTCACTCCAGCCTCCCAAAGCCCGCCGAAATGTGGTGCCGCAGGGGGCACGAAATGCCACCGTACGCCGTCGTTAGCGAGAATTTCCTTAAGGGAGGGGTTGTTCACAAGCGCGCGGAAGCTGCGTTGGAGCTCGCGGTCAGCACCCACAAAATTCGTGCCATTATCGCTGTACATGTCCGATGGCAGTCCGCGGCGACTGACAAACCGTTGAAATGCCGCGAGGAATCCATCGGTGGAGTAATCCTCCACACTTTCGAGGTGGATCGCCTTAGTGGCGAGACAAACGAACACCGCGACGTAGTGTTTGCTCCCCTGTTGGCCGCGACCGACAACGGGGGTAATGTTCATAGGTCCGGCGTAATCTATGCCCGTGTGAGAGAACGGAGGAGCAGGATTTACTCGGGGACTCGGGAGATCACCCATTAATTGCGTAGGAGTTTTCGCGGAATGTCGAACGCATGTAACACATTTATGAATGTGAGATTTGATCATGCTTCGCGCGGAAATTAACCAATAATTTTGACGGAGACATCTAAGCGTGAGTTTAGTCCCTCCATGGAGAGAGCGTCGGTGTGCTTGATCGATCAAAAGTTCGGCAATATGATGTCTAGCAAGTATGACGGGGTGTCGCTCATTGTAACTCAGCGCGGAGTTTTCGAGCCGCCCGCCAAGCCGGATTAATCTATCTTTCCCGATAAAGGGGTGGAGAGAGCGTAAGGAACTTGATCGCGATACAGCGGCGTGAGCGTTCAAAGCCTTCAAGTCATCCGAAAAACAAGTCGCTTGTGCCGATCGAAGCCAAAAGACGGAGGCTTCGTGAATCTCCTCTGCGGTCAAGGGAGACTTGACGATCACCGAAGAGGCGACTTTATTTTTTAAGTTCCGAACGAAACGCCGAATGTACGCGGTAATACGAAGAAGTCGGATCCAGCTCGAGCAGGAGGTGGGCAGATCCCACTCAGGAGCTGAATCGACGAGATGAACGGTAGCTTTACGCGCTTCGGAAGATACCGTTTGAAAAATGTCCTTTTCAGTCGGAGTCGGGGGGATCGGCCACGAGGCCGTGGTCGAGCTAAGCCACCGGGGCTCCGACCACCATAATTCATGATTGACGAGATCGGCGGCAGTAAAGCCGCGCGACGCGCAGTCGGCAGGATTTTCCTGGGAGCGAACGTGTTGCCAACGTACGGTCGGAAGGCGCGTCTGCACCTCGGAGACGCGGTTCGCGACATAGGAATTCCAGCGGGATGGATGTTGTAGAAGCCAAGCTAATACGATTTGGGAATCAGTCCATCCAAACAAGAGAGCTCGCATCAAGCCCGTGGTGTTTCTTACCCATTCTATCAATCGAATTAATAGAACGACGGCGTTAAGTTCCAAGCGTGGAACGCTAACGTTTTCAATGGCGCGACTTTCGTTTTGGCCGCGAGGAGGATGACTTGAATGTTAGAGGGAGAATGCACGATTCGGAGGAAAACTACCGCGGCGTAAGCGCGAGTGGAGGCGTCCGCGAAGCCGTGCAATTCAACATCGATTTTATCTTGACGCATCCCTGTCCATCGAGGAATGCGTATTTTGCTAATATTAGGCAAGTCTGAAACGTAATTGATCCACTGATGCAGAAGATCATCGGGGGATGGGGAGCATCCCAATCAATTTTACGGAGCCAGAGCTCCTGCATCAACATCTGGCCGCGATGACTATCGGTGACGCCCAGCCGAGGGGGTCATACAGCTTTGCAATAAACGATAAAACGGAGCGCTTAGTATGAACTGTCACGGCGTATGGCGAAATTACGAAACGAAACGAGTCATCGCGCGGAGACCAAGACAGGCCGAGGACCTTGAGCGTGTCATCGTGGTTGATCGGATAGTCCGAGGATTCCCGTTGGTCCTCTGGAATATCCGTCAAAAGTTCGGCTGAATTCGCGGCCCATTTTCGCAGGGGGAAACATCCGCGATTCATTATGCCCACGAGTTGATTGCGCTTCTCGAGCAGAGACCGAAGGTCGTCTGCTCCGAAAAGAACATCATCGACGTAGGTCGACTCTTCGATTATATTGACCGCGTCGGGGAAGTCTTTACCTTCGTCGCGAGCTAATTGGATGAGGGAGCGCTGTGCGAGAAAAGGCGAAGGTTTTTGCCCGTAGGTCACGGTGAGTAAGCGGTAAAGCCGAATCAACCGACTGTCGGGGGGGCGCCAAAGAATTCGTTGATAGTCCGCGTCATCCCGATGCACGAGTATTTGTCGGAACATTTTAGCAATGTCAGCCATGTACACGTACCGAAAGAGTCGCCAGCGCAGGATTATCGCGGCGATGTCTTGTTGAAGTTTAGGTCCCGCCATTAGGAAATCATTGAGCGAGGTTTTGTCGGTCGATTCGCTAGAGGCATTAAACACGACGCGTAACTTGGTCGTTGTACTCGATTCGCGTAAAACACAAATGATGCGGGATGTATATCGGGGGGTAAGGGGGGCGCTCGTCCGCCCGCACCGACTCCATGTGCCCCATCGATTCGTATTCTCTTAAAAAATCGTGATACTGCGCGGCGATTTCTGGTTTCCGCGCGAGTCGGCGCTCCATATTGGAGTACAGGAAGGAAGCCTTTCGGAATGTGTCGCCGACGCGAGGGGGGCCGTTTTTGAACGGCAAACGCACAATGTAGCGTCCTTGTGAATCGCGAGAATGAGTCGTCGCAAAATGCTTCTCGCAACGTTCGTCCTCTTCGGTGAGAGGAGTTCGAGAGGGGATACGTTCGTCCTCCCAAAAACTTTGAATTAAGGAATTCGTATCCCTCGCAGGATACGCAACTCAGGACAGAAGCGGACTCTCCGGCCGGGCGCGCAGGGCCGGCGGGACCGGAGAGGATCCATCCGAAAATTGTAAGCTGGCCCGTCGGAGTGCCGACCGGGCCCTGACGTAGACCGTCGAGTAGCAGAGACCCGTATAAATCCGCGCCGATTAATACATGAATCGGGTGATTACATGAGGGATCAGGATCTGCTAAAGGTAAATCGCGTAGATGTGGCCACATTGCGGCCGGCTTCTGTTGAGAGGCTGTATAAGAAGTGATTCTTTGATATACGTAACCCGAGAAGGGAAATATCGGTCCCTGTTTGTCGCAGGGCGCGAGAGCAAGATTAACTTGTGACCGCGCGACTCCATTAAATTTTTCTCCAAAACAATGTATCTTCAACGCGGCACGATGACGCCTGGTTCGCATCGTCTGACAAAGAGATTCTGATATGAAACTGTATGTCGAGCCTTGATCTAGTAGTGCACGTACTTTAAATGTGCGGCCCTCGATTGTACTTAAACTAACATACGCAGTGGCGAGAAGTACATGAGGCGGTTGTTTCACAAAATCTCGATTAGCATGCACGTTTGAACGAACGCTGAGGGCGCGGGCCGGTGACTCGGAGGCAGCGGCGACTGACACAGCTGACGGAGCTGAGGACGGCGAATTAATCGCGGAAAGCGTACTTTTAGTACCAGTTTCCGTACCCTCGCGGTGAAGCAGCGAATGGTGAGCTTGGTGGCATTGATTGCACCGTCCTTTACTCGGACAATTGTTTGAAAAAATGCTCGGTTCTCAAACAATTAAAGCAACATTTATGCTGTCGCGCGGCGAGTCGACGCTGCTCGACCGACAGACTTAGAAATTTATTACACTTTGCAAGACCGTGGTTCCGGAACAACGGACGCATTTGACGGGCGAAACCGTATTCACCGAAGCACGAGCTCTATTACCGCGCGCACTATTTGACGCAGATTCGGATTGCGAAGGGTAATCCGCGAGACCGCGAATGCGAAGAGTCATGAAGTCATGAATCTCTTTATACGTAGGGTACGCATCCGTGTTGCCTCGTTTAAGATTCCATTCATTGCGCGTTCGCGGACTGAACTTTTGCGAGATAATATAACTAGGAGGTCGTCCCACATATCGACCGGACGATCGAGATTCGTTAACGCGGCGAGAGATGCGGACACACTATCGCGAAGTTTTTTCAACTCGGTCACGTTCTCGTTTTTCATTTTCGGTAAGTCGGCGAACGAATGGATATGCGCGTGAATAATCGCGTTGCGGTTGTCGTATTCGTCGGTAAGAAGTAGCCACGCTGCCTCGTAGTTCGCGTCAGAAATTTGAATGTTATTAATCAACGACGCGGCCTCGCCGGAGAGGCTCGCTTTCAGATAATGTAACTTTTGCGTTCTTGTCAACGATTCACTGTTTGCTACGAGAGACTCGAAGATTCCGCGAAAATTCTCCCATTCAGCGAAAGCACCAGAAAAGTTCGGAAGCGAGATACGAGGCAGATGCAATGACACTCCGGAGTGCGCGTCGCGATAAGAAGACTCGTTACCTCGATACGGCGCGCTCGGGGCGTCGCTACTTAATTTACCGATGACCTCGTGGAGGTGGTCCGTCGCGTCGAGGTAGGCGTCCTCGGCGGCAAGAAATTCCTCGTCCTTGAAGTAGTGGGTCGACTTCTTCTCCTCCGCCGTAGCCGTCTGCAGCAGCTGGACATGGAGGGCTTGCACCTTTTCCCAGAGACCCTCCAAATTCGTCAGTCTCCCCTTCGTCTTAGGGAGAGTGACCTGAGCCTTGGGAAGCTTTTTGAAGTTAATCAGCGACCGTCGTAGCTGGTCAATCGCATTGCCTTGAGCAATGAGTAGATTTTCGAGATCCGAAGACATGTTGAGCAGATGTCTGGATCGTGTAGAAATCTTTCAGACACTTGCGTGTCAATCTTCTTGTCGAGCGAAGACGCTCGTGTGCGACTCCGCGGCGAGTAGCAGGGCGATACTCGCGGGAGGCAGGGACGTCTGGCACGTCTCGGTGCGACTCCGCGGCGAGTAGCAGGGCGATACTCGCGGGAGGCAAGGACGTCTGGCACGTCTCGGTGTGCGACTCCGCGGCGAGTAGCAGGGCGATACTCGCGGGAGGCAGGGACGTCTGGCACGTCTCGGTGCGACTCCGCGGCGAGTAGCAGGGCGATACTCGCGGGAGGCAAGGACGTCTGGCACGTCTCGGTGTGCGACTCCGCGGCGAGTAGCAGGTACTCGCGGGAGGCAGGGACGTCTGGCACGTCTCGGTGTGCGACTCCGCGGCGAGTAGCAGGTACTCGCGGGAGGCAGGGACGTCTGGCACGTCTCGGTGTGCGACTCCGCGGCGAGTAGCAGGTACTCGCGGGAGGCAGGGACGTATAGCACGTCGCAAAGCAGGGCGCCGTCGGGCGGCGGATGCGTATCGCAAGGAGCACGATACGTTTGCTGGAGGTCCCGCAGGAGCCTCCGAAGCACTTCACAAAATCACAAGGCACCTATCTTTAGGAGAGCGGGTGTGGTGCGCTCAATGTTCGGAGTGAGCCACGGAGTCGAGAACGCGTAGGCGGCGAACTCCGTTTTCGAGCGAGTCGAGCGGGCGCGCCGATTCGTCAATCTCGGCGTAGCACAACGCGAGCACTTTTGAGGCGGTCGAACTGTCTATGCCGGTCTTTTATGTCGATCCGGCTCGAAGGACCATTAAATGTCAGTGGACCGCTCGACGTTTTCGCGGTGCGCGCCGAGGTAAGTACAAAAATGAGTACACGAAATAACAGTCAGTCCTTTTTATTAAAGTGGGTTACACTGGACTTCGCACTCGCGATTTCGCACTCGCTACATTCCTCCGTTTTCTCGACGTCGATCATGTATCGCGTGCGAGTTATGATGGCTCACTGCCGTCCCGGACGGAGCAGGCGAGGGATCGCGGCCGGAGCTTCGCGTCGAGGAATTCGGTGACGTGAGAAACGCTCGTTGGCTCCAAATCGTCTATTGGTCGCGGTGCTTGCGATCACGCGAGAAACACCTGTGCCGTTTGCTCGAAAACACACAAAAAAAGGGGGGGAGGAAACCGTCGCGATTTGGAGCCTTTCAAGCGTTCTCGAATAATGCTTGCTGTCTCGTCGAAGTTCGAGAATTTTCAGCTCGCATTTATCCAATTCTCAACAGAATATATTAAATTATTTTTTCAAGTAAGTAAATTAATTACTTGCATATAAAATAAATATATTTTTAATGTAGACAAATAATTATAAAAATCTGTAATAATAAAAAATATAAAAATATATTTTCTTCAATGAAAGAAATAAAAATATTATGATTTAGTAATCTACGGCCGAGAGTCGGCTCAGTACTGGGCATGTATTGGGTCGACTTAGAAAATTTTCGCTCGAGCGGCGCCGGAGGTAACGACCGCGGCACAAAAGCAATACGTCGCGAGGGGACTTAGAAAGCTTTTTGCTCGAGCGGCGCCGGAGGTAACGACCGCGACACAAAAGCAACACGTCGCGAGGGGACTTAGAAAGCTTTTTGCTCGAGCGGCGCCGGAGGTAACGACCGCGGCGCGGAAGCAACACGCCGCGAGAGGACTTTTCGCTAGAGCCCACGCCGGAGGTAACAATCGCGTTTGTGCCTCTCGGTTACAAGTACCCCGAATTATGGTGTCATTCGTCTCGCTTTAAGTCAACGTGGCGTATCGTCGACCCCCGAGACCGGCTGCCGGATATCCCGTACGATAATCGAATTCGCGTCGTCGTCGCTCTCAGCGGTCAAGCCCAGATGGTCTCGATATTTCGCCTCCGGCGCCCGTAAGCGACCGTGCGTAAGACCGTGCGTCGCCGATCGCTCGGCCGGCTGGTTGGGTACTATAAGAGGTGCGGTGCGCTCGGCGAGCCGAGCGACACGAGCGATACGTACAGACGTGCAAACGCGTTTCGCT
>NW_027250329.1:0-26481 GCF_030848795.1 Temnothorax nylanderi | reverse complement strand
TCACTTTGGTCTTTAAATGTAGATGAAAGTACTTCTTTTTCTTTGCTGCTCACTTTGACATATATGACAGCTGATGGTTCTACTTTCTCGAATCTATTGCATCGAACGACTTTAGTACTCATATCGTTACAAAGTTCCCAAGTATTGTCAATTCTTCTGCAATAAGAAACGTAATGTCCCGGAAGTTGGGCAACAACTCCTGCCAATCTAAAAAGAAATGTAAATAACAAATGACATGTTTTCAAAATAAAAGTGAACAATTTGATAATTAAAAGAATAAAATAATGTTTAAACCTGTATTCGTTAGTATTTAAATTTAACTTTATTGGAAAATCTTTTAATTCGCACTTTATTCCTGTAACAGCGTTGATGTTTTTGCGAATATCCAATTCAATAAATATTTCATTATTGTAGGTTCTTTGACGAGAACAGCTTCCATAACATTTTTCTTTATGGCATTGAAGTAACTTCGTCGAACGTTCAGAAAAAAGTAATGCCTTCTGAAGTGCACTAAATCCATCTTTTTTAAATATATTGTGATTAATACATAAAGTGGAGATAGGTGCTGAATAAGTACCACATACTGAACAATGGTATGTATCTAGAGCACTTGGTTCAGATTGAAAACATGTTATCCAGATAACAGCTGGATTATTCCATAAATCAATAGAGAACGATGAAATATTTCGCGATTCATCAAAATTAGTTTGAATTTTGGAGCTAAATAATTGTTTTACAAGTCTGCATCTTTCTTTGTAAATATCTGCACAAGGTCCTCTTTTAATAAAATTGAGAATAAATTGCATTGTCTCATTGGTATTTGATTGTATTGATGTAAAATATTGTGATTCATCCATAGCTGCCGTGGATAATATTGTATTATAGAGTCGAATGGACAGGTATTTCTAGCAAAATAGGGTTGTTTATCAATTAGAGTCGGTTGATTAACGTTATTACCATTTTTTAATAGCATTGACTTATCAATATCTTTAATGCGATTGTTACGATGACGAATATCTGGTTGAGATTTATAGTAAAAACCACATTTTTTCTTTACGTTTTCTTTTTGCTCATTTAATTTTTGATCATTAGTTTGATTATTATTATTATTATTGTGTGCAATTTCTTCTTCATTGTTAGGAGATTCTGGGAAATTTCGACAATTAAACATACAGTCTTTCTGATTTTCTATACTCGATACTTGGAATCCATGTGATGGCGAAACAAGTTCTGAATTATTTAAATTTGACAGTATTCTTACTGGTGACTCAATATTTGAATTTTTTTCCTGATTAGAAACTTTTAATTTTGATGTTAATATTGTAGCACTACTAGAATGGTCTTCAAATATTATTTTCAAAAATTTATCTGCTCTCAAAAGCCCAGGATAATTCTTTAATACTCGGTTTTTTAAATCGTTAAAATGTCCTTCCACTGAAGCAGAACTTGCACGTTTTGTAAACTCAGGAAGAGCAGCAGAAGACCATAATGGAAACTCATACACAAGTGGTAAAAGACTGTCAATAAAATCAATAAAAAGAATGGATTAGGTTCTGTACCCAGAGTTTTTGAACTTTTAGCAATAGTTAATAAATTATCGATGTATTCTTTAATGTAACTTTGATGAGTACATGACATTGTATCATCTCTATAATCTTCAGAATATACTTCATTTTCATTATCAAAAATGATACTCTCATCAATATGAATAAGAAATTGCCGATTTTCTATATATGTTTCCAATTTCTTTCTAGCATCAATAACAGTTTCACCAATTACCGTCTCAATTTTTGTGTCATAAAATTCATGAAAAGCAACCGTATAAGTTAACAAAAAAATTTCACTAAACTGTTCCAATGTTTGGCTATCAACCATGAGAGCTAAAGCATATAAATAAAAACGACGAACTGTTTTATGTCGCATATTTTTAAAACACGGCTATTTACGTACCATATTCATCAAATGAGCTACATCAATTCGGATGTATGTATTAATTGTAGGTCGATAATAATACTCTTTGTTTTTAGATGAGTACAAAAAACACGTTTCAATATAAGCTTTAATCGTTTGGTAATTAAAAGCCAACGATAACGAATTTAACAAAGCTCTCGAAAAATCACATACAGCGGTGGCTGGTTTTGGTGCACCCAATCTTTGCCATTCATTAAGCCATCCTAATAAAGTATTAGTGTCTTGACTTTCAGTTAACGCATCATGAACTGAAAGAGTTGTTCCATTAAAATTTACTGTTATAGAATACAAAAAGATATGACCCGATTTAGATCCATCGTAACGTGTGAGAGGCTTGATAATACTTCCTGTCCCATCAACTTGTATAACTGAATTTTTCTTCATTTTATTTAAGTATTTTTTATAAGCATATAGTTGAGATAAAGTACTAAATGAAACAAAGAATTTATCTCGTTTCACTTCATGAATAAATCCATGGTAAAGCACTTTGTATTTCATTTGTTCAATAGTGTTTATGATGTCTTGCCCATCTGAAGGTTCAACTCCAAGTTTCTTATTTACATACTCTGTTTTAGCTTGTCGAAGAATATTTAAATTGGGAATATGTGGTCCAACACGATGTCCAAATTTAGTATCAACTGCAACTTGACTTTTCTGCCAATTACCACATCCTTGATAAAAAACTTCTTGTCCGATTTTTTGACGTCTTAGTCCTCGAAGTGGTCGTTTTACATCTTCATGTTTATTATCCCATATAGTGTCGCGCGTTTTAACTGTTAAATCAAAATCAGTATCTCCTGGATTTTTATCTAAGTAACAGAAAATTGGATTTCTACATGTTTTACTTTTACAATGTCCTGCAATGCGTAAATAATGAAGACTGTCTGAACTTTCATAAATCTTTGAATGTTTGAAAACAAATGCACAAGGAAGTTCCATTTGATAATAAAGAGCTAGAGATAAAATGTCTGTCCATACACCAGGTTGTAAAATCGGATATGTTCTATTATCATTATATTGCATAATTGGTCCTTTCATCTGTTTCCATTCTTCACTCGTAATATGAATTTTAAACTCATCTAAATCATGTGATTCTGTTTCAAATTCACTTAGATCTTCGTGGTTGTTATTTAATGTCGACAAATTCATAGTAGAGTTGCATGTGACATCAGTATCGTTATAAAAAGGTATTCCCTTGTTCGTTAATGCCGTGGATAAAATACCCATTCGATTCTGAGTTACATTCACATAAACATTGAAAGCAGACCATCGTCCATTTAACTCTTTACTCATCAGTTTCCAAATGTTAGCTGTAGATATAAGATAAGGTTTTTTTTTAAAATTGTTAATATATTTTTCAACCAACGCAATCCTCTCTTTTATCGTAACAGTTGAACGACGTGGCATTTTGGGACGTTTCACTGTAATAATAAAAAAAATAAACACATAAATCATATCAATATCATATATAGCTATTTATGCAACACACAAAAATGTGTATTATTGTCGCCACCTTTTAATACAAAAATATTATAAAAATAAAACTTATTTTCATTAATTTATATTAAAATTTTCGTTAATCAAGTTATTTATAAGGCAAAAAAAGTTACAAAGTAGATAACAAAAAATTAAAAAATTATTATATTGTTTAATTTTTGTTATTTGCCGTGCATTTAATAATGCAAACAGCAATGGTTACTTCAACTCTCATTTATTACTATTTTATTTAACAATAATAATAATATTTATAAAATTATTCAGTTCTAATAAATTTTAGTAATTACTTATAATAATTTAGTAATTACTAATATATGAATCATGTAAACGTATAGATATTTTGGAAATATAATTATAATTATCAAGTAAATTAAAAAAAATATTCTCATTCTAACGGAAAAATAAGAGATTAATTATTAAAGGAGTTTATTAAGAGACAATTGCTCTTTAAGCCCTTCGCACAATGCCAGGCAACAGGCAATAGGAACAGGAAATAATCAAAAAATCGTCAATTACAACCTAAAAAATTCGAATGTTATGATTGGTTGGCAACAGGCAACAGGCACAGAATTTTCAACACGGAAACTCTGTGTCAATTGCCTGTGTCACTGTTTATTCTGCATTTATACATGATTTCTGATTTCTATTCCCTGTTCCTATTGCCCGTTGCCTGGCATTGTGCAAGAGGCTTTAAGGTCATTCATCCCCAGGTAGCCAGATGACGTCTAAAGACGTCATGACGTTAGAATTAAGACGGAATAATACGTCTTTTGACGTCACTCTGCTACCTAGGCCGTACATTGAAAAAATTATTTTCTAGACAACAAAACATTAAAATTTTACAAACATATAAAAAATATATATTATAAAATAATTAATTTATAGTAGAATTAGAATTTGTGATAAATAAAACTAACATTGGGATGATACCGTGAACTATAGTAGTGAGCTAATTATATATAAATAACATAACCAAGCTATTAAAATAACTCACGTAAACAATGTAAGGCGATTTTTTCGTTTTAACAGTTGGCTACTGTTTGAGTCTTGACATTGGTAGAATTGACGCCAGTGTAAACGCACTTACCGGCCGAAGATTTACCCGCCAAATTCAAATAAAAATTATTTATTTATATTTTGAACAAAAAAATATATATTTAAATGAAAAGTAAATCAATTATTAAGAATGTACAAACGATGTACAAACGATGTACAAACGATTAAGCACAATAAACTGTGATTTATCATTATTTTTGAAATAATGAGGGGCTAACTTTTATTGGTTTTGTTAGTAAAACTTTTTTATTTTTTTTTAAATTAACTAAGAATGTACAAACACTAAAAATCATAGTACATTCATGTACAAACGACGTACAATCCGAATATATTAATATTTTTGTATTTTGCCGTAGATGAGGGGCTAAATATATGGACCTCATACAGAACGCAGGCGAACTCGATCAGCGTCGATAAAGAAGTGCTCACCGATTCTTACACATACCTACAGAGCGCCTGCTCTAGGGCTACCCGTTATACTGATCCGTATGTTTTTGGCTGAATTCGGGGAGACGCGTAACATGTGCATATGAAATTTTCAAACACACTTTTCTCTTATACTAAAGCTCGCAGCTCATTTATGCAAGCGCAGGATTCTTCTTTATTGTATTTCCGAGCCAGCTGCAAGGTTTTTGTATACGTACACAGTCTAAAACTTTTATGTGCAGCAAATGTTGTCATGAGTCGACCGCAGAATCGAAAATAAAACTGTAATTTTCTAATGTCTTTTCGTTTTTCATACGCAAATGGTGTCTGCTGTCTTCGTTATCGTCCATACTTTAATTCTGGACAAAAAATTTTTAATTCGGTGAAATCAATCAAAAGATTAGTGTGTCTGAAAATATCGCGGTAAAACAGAGCTGTCTCCAGCATCCCCTTAACGGACGTGAAGTTCCGCAGTAATTACATGGAACTGTCATTAAAGGGGCTCTCGCGGTTCGCTCGAGAGCGAATGAATGATAACCCGAGCTCGCATTCGCGCACGAGCCCGCGCGCACGCAAGCGAGCGAGCGATCGTCGATGCATTTCAGCCCTCTCGTTAGTTATGCGTATTATGTATAATATTGGTTTATTATCAGGTATTGTCGCGGGCCACCCCTGACGCGGCCCCGTTGAGCATACCAACGTTGCCGGCTCCGACCGCGTCCTCTTCCTTGTCGATATCCTGTAATAAGAAAATATGATAAAAATATTCTAAACAGTAAATACTATTGAATGAACAATTTCTTTTTTAGTGCCCTAATATACATAAAAACAATCGTATTTTTTTTAAATTACGTACTAATTGGTCCTTGCGCCAGTGGCTGCTCGTTGGCTTCCTGCTGTTGTTGCGCCAGCGGCTGCTCCAGCAGTGGCTGGCGCGGCTGATCTCCTCTTCCTCGTCGATATCCTGTAACAAGAAAATATGATAAAAATACTCTAAATAATAAATACTATTGAATCAACAATTTTTTTTCTCAGTGCCCTAATATACACAAAAACAATCGTATTTTTTATTAAAATTACGTACTAATTGGTCCCTGCGCCAGTGGCTGCTCGTTGGCTTCCTGCTGTTGTTGCGCCAGCGGCTGCTCCCGCAGTGGCTGGCGCGGCTGATCGTTGGCCTCCTCCTGCTGCTGCTGCGCCAGCGGCTGCTCCAGCAGTGGCTGCTCGGCCTCCTGTTGCTGCTGCATCTGCTCCTGCGGATGGTCCCGCTCTCGTAATTGCCATTGCAGCTCCTCAATTACAAACTCTTGTTGTTCCATTTGCTGCCTCAGTTCTTGAATCATTAATAAGTAATTATTATTTATTTCTGGAAATAAAAAGAAAAATTGTCAAAATTGCAAGTTTTTTGCCGTTATAAAGGAGGGGTGTCAATAAGGCCGTTTTTTGGACCACGTCAGAATCGCTCCAAACTGTGGTATTTTCTTCCTACCGATGTAGCTCACAACCTCCTAGAACCGTTTGCTGTCCGAGCAATTAGAGGCTGAGAACGGGCAACTTGAAATCTAAAAAATCAACTGAGTTTTTCACATGGTGGTAGTGCCGGTCTCATTTCAGCATGTCATTGTTGGGAGGGAGGGAGGGAGGGAGGGTGGGAAGTAGAGGGGGGAGGAAGGGAGGGGGAGGGAGGGAGAAGGAGGGGAGAGGGGAAGAGGGGGGAGAGAGAGAGGAAGGGAGGGAGGGAGAGAGAGGGAGGGATCGCTCCAAACTGTGGTATTTTCTTCCTACCGATGTAGCTCACAACCTCCTAGAACCGTTTGCTGTCCGAGCGTTTGACGAGCAAAAAAAAGGGGAAATGCCGCCCCTCTCGCCCATTCAAAAAGGGAACTTTCCTTTAGCTTTACCCAGAGCTAACGACGTGGACGTAGAAAGTTTTTGTAGCTCCTTTTTTGTTTTTGTTGTTTTTATATATTTTTTGTTTTTTTATATATTTTTTGTTTTTTTATATATCTTTTGTTTTTTTATATATTTTTCGTTTTTTATATCTATATATATATTTTTGTTTTTTATATATTTTTGTTTTTTTATATATTTTTCGTTTTTTATATCCATATATATATTTTTGTTTTTTTATATATTTTTCGTTTTTTATATCCATTGTCACGACTTTTTCACTCCCGGAACGGCCCGGGGCGTGTGCCGGATCAAAAGAGGCAAGGAGAGCGGGGTGATAGGCCTCTCCAGGGATCCTCTCGCACCTCCGACACTCCACGAAACGATTCTAATGTTGGGCGCCAGACGCGTAAATTCGCGTCCGCGAAATCGCGAGAAATCAAAAACGAGACGCAAAACGAAATGAGTCGGTGTGCGAGGGAATGGCTAGCTCGACCTAATAGCAGGGCGGGGTTGATGAAGGGCAGCGCAGTATTCGGCGGGGTGACGCCTAATAAAGAATGTCGTAACTCAAGCCATTAACAAATAAAGAATAACATTTATTCTGTAATGATCCCCGGATGAACAGTAAATGCCAATGTGGCTTTCAAAACAAAAGCAAATAGCAGGTGGTAGATAACGCGGGCGTCAAATTTCGAATACAAAATATGATCACGCGGACGCCAGAAATAAACGGAAAATTACGTTAACTCAGTAAACGCGCGGAAGGCGCAGCAAGAGAACGTGTGAGGAAAACTAAACTTACAAAATCATCGAGATCATATAATTTCACAGCTAACAATAGTAGAAAAGTTCGCGGGCAAATAACATAGAATATCGGTACAAATTACGACTGACTACGACATAACGGAAATAAACGCGAAATAATAGCGCGAAATACCGCGAAATGATAATGCGCCACGCTTGGAGCGCGTGAACGCAAGTTCCCAAACCCGTGCCGGGATTCTGTCGCCAAATAATCTTAACCTAACGCAAATCATAATCTTAATCTACCGCAAGTAATAATCTTAAACTAACGCAAAGAATAATCTTAAACTAACGCAACGAACGCGACGCGAGTAACGTCCCAACGCAAGAAGGAACGAACGCAACATGTGATATCGCCAGGGATATCCTCACGCGAAGAATAAAGGCGCCGGGGCGCTCGACGAAATGCGAAATACTAAACTAACGCGAGAAAATATACGGAATTACCGCGAGCAATATTATAACTAACGCGAAATGACCGAGTTATCCTAACGCAAGAACTGATATTACGCCAGTGATTCTGATCGAACGCAACACACGCGATCGTCAGCGATCGTCCAACGCGAAAGATGATGCGCCGAGACACTCGGCATAACGCGAAATACTCGAATTAACGCGAGAAAGATACGGAATTACCGCGAGGGGTAACGAGACGCAACATTAGGTCGACGCGAATGGTATCTTAAGGCGAACCACAACCTTCCGCGAATAATCTCTCAACGTAGCCGATATCGCGAGGATAGTCTAAATGTCCGAACGCGAATCGTAAGTAACGCAATTAAACCAACGCGAATATCCCTCTGACGCCATTAATTACGCGTACAGAATCTCAGGTTCGACCGGGCGAAATACTACGCCTAACGAGACACGCGGTCGTGGACGTGAAGGGCGCGAGAAATGGCGTATTCGCGATACCGAACGTCGTCATCGACGCGCCTACCGCGATCTCCAGAGGTTCGTAGATTTCGATCGCGATCCCACGGCCACGAGACCATTCCGGTGCCCCTCGCTCTCGCTATCGATCGCTAAATACGCCTTGTCGGCGAATACGCTAATTATCGCGAATTTTTCCGAGCGAGAGCGCGACCCGGGAGCGGTGTCGTGGCTCTACATCAACGTTACCGAGGCAACCTCACCGTAGGCAGATTCTCGTCCGAGGGTCCTCGCCGTCGTCCCAAGGGTCGAAAGAGATAGCAGCCGGACGTCGTACTCGGCTCCGGAATGCGACTTAACGTGATACCGCGACTTGACTTTCGACGTGCGTCGATCACCGAGGACGATTTACGAATGCTCCCGAAATTTCGCTCGATGGCGGAATCGATAGCGCACCCCACCTCGGGCGTACGCGGCCCCGCGACGTTGGAGCGCGGACCAATGAGGGGTGAGCTCGCAGGCTCGCGGCGGATTCGCGCGTAGGGCCGTGAATTACGGCTTTCCGCAGGGCGCTAAACGGCCCTTCGCTCGCGCGGCAATTTTTCCGGGATTCTTCCCGGCAGCGGACGGGACGTTTTTGGCCCCCGCGTTCCTTCCTGTCGGTTCGGGAATGGTGGCCAACCATCCCGGGATCCGGTCAGTAATGTGAGGAGGGCAGGTGAGCTGATTTCGCCCCGGCGTCCCGGGGCCCTGCCATGATGGGCTCGCCCGCCGCTGTGTCACGCGCCGCGCGCGTGTTTTCCTGCGCTCCGTCGCTCTCGGCGGCCCGCGGGTCGCTTCGATCCGCTTTCCGTCGTCCGATCTCTCGCCGTTATCCTTCTCGTCGACTCCGCGTCCGCTTCCTCTGTATCCTCTCAGGAACTCCAGTCTCAGCTCGGTGAGGCGCCACGCAATAATACAAAATAAAAGGGATCAGTATATCGTAACGCAATGACTAATATGCCCCTGGAGATCTCGCATCGATTCGTTGAACCGTCCTCGGGCGTGAAAAGGTCGCGAAACCCGCGCCTTGTGACGGCGGCGGGGCGCTGCAACGATGCAGCGAAACTGCAACGTCACAACACCCCACCCCAAGAGGGAGCATACCGGGCTCGGTTGCCTCCACCTTAGCCACTCGCCTCCCCGGGGTTACCGTGAGAGCGCTCGTGCGATCGAGATCTCCAGCGAAGGGCTCCAGACCAACACAAGAGGGGACGATACAAAACACACAAAAAAAATATCACACAAAAATAATAATCCTTATTCTAGTCCCCTTCCCACGCGTCTCAAGAACCTCGGAATCGTAGTTCGGAATTTCGACCGTTTCCCTTCGTGTACCGACACGACGCAAGTCGGACTTTTACGATGGCCTACGACGATTAGCTGCCTCGCGCTTGGTGCCGACCGCCTAAACCCATGTTAAATGTCGACCGCCCTTCTATTCTTAGGACGCGTCGCCGATTTAACCACGCTAAGTGTCGACCGCCCTTCTATTCCTAGGACGCGTCGACGATTTTTCGTCAGAGTCGACCGTCCTTCTATTCCTAGGACGCGTCGACGATTTTTCGTCAGAGTCGACCGCCCTTCTATTCTTAGGACGCGTCGACTACAACGGGGATGCACCCCTTAGTAGCCCGGTACGCCGGCTTGTACCGTGGCTAAGTTCGCTACGCCGCTTTCGGCGAGCACTCTAACACCAACGCGAAATGACGCGCCGACCCCAGAACGGGAGCGCAACTTTACTTCCATCGCGGCTCTACTACGTATTATCGGGCTTACGCGGCAACGCTTACTCTCGGATACGACGACTACTATAACGGCGATGTTCGCAATTCGGAAACTAACAAATGAACGGAGGTCCCGGGGGTGGGTTCAAGGATTTCACTCTATTTACAATAAAATTAACCGTGATAAGGTTTTAAATCCTTAACGTGGATTTTTCCTACCGAGTTGCCTAACGAATCGGCGAGTTCATACACGACTGGCGACAGAATCCTGTAAACGGTAAAAGGGCCATGGAATTTCGTGGCCAATTTCGCAGAAACGTGTTGCGCGGCGGACGATAAAACGTGTTGTCTTTTTAACACCTGTTCGCCTACCGCAAACTGCCGATCCCGCTTACGCAAATTATAATACCGCGTTTGCTTTTGTCTCGCGGCCTCCAAGTTTTCCACGATCCATTCCCGCAGTAGTCGGATTCGCGCCATCCTTTCGCCCCACTTTTCCGGGTCCGCGAGTTCCACTTCGGCCGCCCCGTTTCGGCCGCGGAATGCATTGACCGGCTGTGGTTCCCTCCCGAAATTTAAAAACGCCGGTGTCGCTTGTAGCGACGTGTGATACGCGGAATTATACGCGAAACGAAATTCATGAATATGTTGGTCCCATTCACGGTGGTCTCGTCCCAAAAAGGCAGTAATCATTGTTTTGAGAACCCGGTTAACCCTCTCGACGGGGTTCGCCTGAGGGTGGTACGGCGGTACCGTCGAATGGTGAAACCCATATTGCTCAGCCAACGATTGTATTTCGCGATTTAGAAACTCGGTACCATTATCGGTCAGCAGCACGCGCGGCGCGCCCCAACGAAAAATGATGAGATCCTCGATCGCTTCCCGAATCTTTTTGCCGGTCGCCTTCCGGAGCGGGCAGCACTCAATCCATTTCGTGAATAGATCCTGAACCACGAGAAGATACGCGTGCCCCGATTTACTGGGCGGGAGCGGCCCCATAATATCCGCGGCGATAACTGTCCACGGAGCCTCGACTACTCGCTGACCCATTAATCCCGCGGGAACGTCTTGTTCCACTTTTGTCCGTTGGCAGGTATCGCACCGGCGCACGTACCGGGCGATATCCTTAAACATCTGCGGCCAATAATATCTTATCGCGATACGGCGGTAGGTTTTCTCCACGCCCAAGTGTCCGGCCTGAGGCGGATCGTGACTCTCGCGTATTATCTCCTCGCGCGACTCCTTCGGCACGACGAGCTTCCATTGGTCTAAATCAACTACGGTCTCGTTTATGACAGGGCGAGGGTCGGCGGAAATATAATTTTCCTTCGTCTATTTTCCATCCCGGGAATCGACGCGGGCGTTCGTTAACCTCGTTTAATCGTTTTACGTACCACTCGTCCCCGACGGCGGCGACCGCGCACAACTCAACGTCCTGTTCGTAAATTCGCGAGAGCGCGTCCGGCACGTGGTGCATCGCACCTTTCCTATGCTCGATACTGTAATCGTACTCTAAGAGTTCGAGAGCCCATCTCGCCAAACGTCCGGTCGGATTCTTTAAATTATGTAGCCACCGGAGGCTGCTATGGTCCGTTATGACAGTAAATCGGTAGCCTTCTAGGTACGGCCTAAACTTTTTAATCGCCCATATGACTGCGAGGCATTCTTGTTCGGTTGTCGAATATTTCTTTTCCGCGTCAGACAGGGCCCTACTCGCGAAAGCAATTACATGTTCGGCCCCGTTTATCTGTTGCGTTAACACCGCGCCTAAGCCGACGGAACTGGCGTCGGTCTGTAATTCAAACGGTATGCTGAAGTCCGGACACGACAATGTGGGTGGAGAAGTGAGACACTCCTTAATAGTCTCGAACGCGGCTTGCTGGTCCTCGCCCCACTCCCACGCCTGATTCTTTTTAAGTAGTCGCGTTAACGGCTCTAAGCGAGTAGCGCACTGCGGAATAAAACGGCGGTACCACGACGCCATACCAATAAACCGCCGCAATTGCCGAAGGTTACGCGGCGCGGGATATTCCCTAATCGTAACGGTCTTGTCGGGGTCGACCTTCAACCCCTCCCGTTGGACCAAAAATCCTAGATACTTCACCTGAGAGCGACAGAATTTGCTCTTCTCGGGGTTTATTGTCAAGCCCGCTTCGCGAATACGCTTGAAAACGCGGCTCAACCACTCGAGATGCTCCTCGAACGTTTCGGTAGCCACCACGATATCGTCTAAATACGCGAACGCGTACGGGTCCATCTCTGGTCCGATCAACCGATCTAATAATCTCTGAAAGGTTGCGGGGGCTCCCGTTAAGCCAAACGGCATCCGCTTGAAATGAAAAAGGCCTTTTCCCGGTACCGCGAAAGCCGTGATCTCCCGACTCCTTTTCGATAACGGAATCTGGAAGTAGGCCTGGCTCAGATCTATGGTCGAAATGTATCGGGCTTTTCGCAGTTTATCGAGAATTCCGTTCATGTACGGCAACGGGTACGCGTCCTTTTTCGAAACGTTATTTACTAGCCGGAAATCTAGGCAAAAACGGTACGTCCCGTTGGGCTTCTTGATCATCACGATCGGCGTCGACCACTCGCTCTGAGATGGCTCGATAATACCGGCTTTTAACAGCCGATCTACTTCGTCGTAGATAGCCTCCTTTATTTTCGGCGATACGGGATAGCAACGCTGTCTAATAGGAGGGTGGTCTCCGACCTCGATATTATGTTCGGTTAACGTGGTGGCCCCGAGCTCGTCCGAATTAATCGTAATTTGAGACGCTAAAAATTCTTGTAGACGCTTTTCTTGGTCCGGCGTCAATTCACTTAACCCACAACAAACGAGAGGTGACGCCTCAGGCTTTCGTGTCTTTTCCCCTTCACCCGATTGACCTGGCTCGAGATTTACGCTTTCATTCTCGGACAAGATCACCCGAACATTCGCGAGAGAACTCGACGAACCTTTTTCAAAAGAATACTGCCGCGAAGGATCGTCCGCGAAACTCCAAGTATCGCTCGCGAAATTCACATTTATCCCGAAATTTTTCAAAAAATCTACTCCCAAGATACACGGTAACGCTAAAGTCGGTAGCGAATGAATCCTCAGATTCAGAGTTTTACCGTGTATGCTAACGGGAACCTTTACCTCCCCCCTCACTCTTGCGGTTTGATTAGTCGCGGTCGTCACACGTTTCCCGCCAGTCGAAGTGAACGAAAAACCGAGTTGCCTAATTAACGCCGTAACTTCCGGACCGGCAAACGTACGACTTGAACCCGAATCTACTAACGCGCTTATTTCGTAGCCCGCGATTTGCACGCGGAGGAACTTGAGAGAGGCCGAGCCTCCTCGATCGCTATACGCGCTATACGCGGCATCCCGAGTTCCCATTGATAAATTTTCGGGGGCTGAGGGGGTAGGAGTCGGGTTGCCCCTTTTTCGCGACTCCTCTATTCGTTTCCCGAACACGTCGGGCAAGTACGGGTGGTAACCGCTACCTTTCCGCAACGGTAGCAATGCCTTCTCGACGGAGCCTGGCAATCGCGCGAAAGGTGTCCTGCTTGGTCGCAGTTCCAACACGTGGCGGCGGGATTCACGCTCGCGGAAGTCGGAGAAGCGACCGACGCGCCTGTCGCAGGGGCGGCGGTCGCGGCCGGGGCCGGGGCGCTCGCTTTCGGCCCGCCGGCCTTACCTTTTCTCGCCCCCGTCCCTGTGCCGCTCGCATTCGCGGGGGACACGCCGAGCGCGGCCACGGTGTCGCGTTGTTTCCCCCCGGGTTGCGATTAGCGCCCTTGGGCGTTCGGTATGCTAAATCCGGGAAGAAAGAGCGTTCTGGCGGAGGAGGAGCGCGATAGTTTTGCGCGGCACGGTAACTCGCCTCTGCACGCGCGGCCCATAGTTCGAGCGCGTCCATATCTTGAACCGAGTCTCGATGTATCTGTGTCTGTAACCGGGGAAGCATATGTCGGTGTGCGTACCCGACCTTTTCCTCCTCGCGCCACGGCGGCGATAATCGATCGTAAAGCGTATTTAAGCACGTCAGGTAGTCCGTTACGGACTCCTGTTCCCCCTGCGTACGCCGCATTATCTCGTCGCGAAGGGCAAACTGAAAATCCGGGTTGCCGAAACGGGTACGCCACGCGGTTTTAAACGCGGTCCATGTCGTCAGGCGCTCCCGCTTTCCGCGAAACCAGTAAAGCGCAATACCCGATAGGAAAAACGGGAGGCATCGCAGAATATCCTCGTCCTCCACGGGGATCAATTCGCGGCCCTCCTCGACACGCAACAGAAACGTCTCGGCATCCTCGCCGCGCGCGCCCGAAAACTTTAAGTCCCATTTCCGCATGATATTATAGATGGTCGTCGCGGAATTGCCGTTCGTATCCCGAGAGGCCCTATGCGCGTTATCTCCGGGGACGCTTGAAGGGCTGTGCCCCGAGTGTGCACCTATTCCCGCGGACGGGCTATCCGGGCGGAGGTCGCCTACCGGAATATCGAGATACGCGACGTCGGCCGGGTGGTTCGACTCAGCGTCCGCCATGCGGTGCGAGTCAGCGTCGGCTACGCGGTTCGAATCGGATGCCCTTTCGGAGCCTCCACTGCGGCGCGCGGCCGTCAACAAACGTAATAACCGGAGCGCTAGCTCGGTGTCAGATCCGTCGATAGACAACCCGCGGCGATTCAGTTCGGCAGTTCGCTGTTCACGAGTAGCGTGGAGAATCCACTCGTCGCTCAGCTCAATTGGATCCATTTCGAAAAATCGCAAAATCTTCTTAAACGCTAAATCTACCGCTCGCAAGAAACCGACGGAATCCTACTGTGCTCCAAAAAAAAAAGTATCGCTAATCGTCCGACCGAATCATTCACTAAATTCGCGAAATTTCATTCGTCACGATGTTCCATTCTCAAGTCGAATAACATAACACGCGAACAATACACGCGAACGGAATGTGAAGGTAACTCGATAGTAATAGTTTTTCTGAAGCGGCCTTCCGCCGACGTAAACAGAATTCCGATGGTATCGCGATCGCGCTTTCTCCAAATTCCAACGCGCTATTTGGCCGCAATGAATATCACGAATCTAACGCTAACCCACCCAAACACATTTACTCTATTAATGTTTCTGATAATTTTTCATGTAAAGCTGAAAGAAAATGGTTAAACAAATTATGCAAGAACACAAGATGGCACAACACAAATAATATCGCAATAACACAAAAAAAAAACAGGAAAATAATAGGAGAATAGGTTCTCTTTATTTCAGCACAATAGTCAGGTATTCCACCGATATCTTCGTCACCCGCACGTAGCGCTAATGCCCTGTACGTACTTGTCTTTCGACGATCTTCGGCTGCCCCACGTTGGGCGCCAAATTTTTTCACGACTTTTTCACTCCCGGAACGGCCCGGGGCGTGTGCCGGATCAAAAGAGGCAAGGAGAGCGGGGTGATAGGCCTCTCCAGGGATCCTCTCGCACCTCCGACACTCCACGAAACGATTCTAATGTTGGGCGCCAGACGCGTAAATTCGCGTCCGCGAAATCGCGAGAAATCAAAAACGAGACGCAAAACGAAATGAGTCGGTGTGCGAGGGAATGGCTAGCTCGACCTAATAGCAGGGCGGGGTTGATGAAGGGCAGCGCAGTATTCGGCGGGGTGACGCCTAATAAAGAATGTCGTAACTCAAGCCATTAACAAATAAAGAATAACATTTATTCTGTAATGATCCCCGGATGAACAGTAAATGCCAATGTGGCTTTCAAAACAAAAGCAAATAGCAGGTGGTAGATAACGCGGGCGTCAAATTTCGAATACAAAATATGATCACGCGGACGCCAGAAATAAACGGAAAATTACGTTAACTCAGTAAACGCGCGGAAGGCGCAGCAAGAGAACGTGTGAGGAAAACTAAACTTACAAAATCATCGAGATCATATAATTTCACAGCTAACAATAGTAGAAAAGTTCGCGGGCAAATAACATAGAATATCGGTACAAATTACGACTGACTACGACATAACGGAAATAAACGCGAAATAATAGCGCGAAATACCGCGAAATGATAATGCGCCACGCTTGGAGCGCGTGAACGCAAGTTCCCAAACCCGTGCCGGGATTCTGTCGCCAAATAATCTTAACCTAACGCAAATCATAATCTTAATCTACCGCAAGTAATAATCTTAAACTAACGCAAAGAATAATCTTAAACTAACGCAACGAACGCGACGCGAGTAACGTCCCAACGCAAGAAGGAACGAACGCAACATGTGATATCGCCAGGGATATCCTCACGCGAAGAATAAAGGCGCCGGGGCGCTCGACGAAATGCGAAATACTAAACTAACGCGAGAAAATATACGGAATTACCGCGAGCAATATTATAACTAACGCGAAATGACCGAGTTATCCTAACGCAAGAACTGATATTACGCCAGTGATTCTGATCGAACGCAACACACGCGATCGTCAGCGATCGTCCAACGCGAAAGATGATGCGCCGAGACACTCGGCATAACGCGAAATACTCGAATTAACGCGAGAAAGATACGGAATTACCGCGAGGGGTAACGAGACGCAACATTAGGTCGACGCGAATGGTATCTTAAGGCGAACCACAACCTTCCGCGAATAATCTCTCAACGTAGCCGATATCGCGAGGATAGTCTAAATGTCCGAACGCGAATCGTAAGTAACGCAATTAAACCAACGCGAATATCCCTCTGACGCCATTAATTACGCGTACAGAATCTCAGGTTCGACCGGGCGAAATACTACGCCTAACGAGACACGCGGTCGTGGACGTGAAGGGCGCGAGAAATGGCGTATTCGCGATACCGAACGTCGTCATCGACGCGCCTACCGCGATCTCCAGAGGTTCGTAGATTTCGATCGCGATCCCACGGCCACGAGACCATTCCGGTGCCCCTCGCTCTCGCTATCGATCGCTAAATACGCCTTGTCGGCGAATACGCTAATTATCGCGAATTTTTCCGAGCGAGAGCGCGACCCGGGGAGCGGTGTCGTGGCTCTACATCAAACGTTACCGAGGCAACCTCACCGTAGGCAGATTCTCGTCCGAGGGTCCTCGCCGTCGTCCCAAGGGTCGAAAGAGATAGCAGCCGGACGTCGTACTCGGCTCCGGAATGCGACTTAACGTGATACCGCGACTTGACTTTCGACGTGCGTCGATCACCGAGGACGATTTACGAATGCTCCCGAAATTTCGCTCGATGGCGGAATCGATAGCGCACCCCACCTCGGGCGTACGCGGCCCCGCGACGTTGGAGCGCGGACCAATGAGGGGTGAGCTCGCAGGCTCGCGGCGGATTCGCGCGTAGGGCCGTGAATTACGGCTTTCCGCAGGGCGCTAAACGGCCCTTCGCTCGCGCGGCAATTTTTCCGGGATTCTTCCCGGCAGCGGACGGGACGTTTTTGGCCCCCGCGTTCCTTCCTGTCGGTTCGGGAATGGTGGCCAACCATCCCGGGATCCGGTCAGTAATGTGAGGAGGGCAGGTGAGCTGATTTCGCCCCGGCGTCCCGGGGCCCTGCCATGATGGGCTCGCCCGCCGCTGTGTCACGCGCCGCGCGCGTGTTTTCCTGCGCTCCGTCGCTCTCGGCGGCCCGCGGGTCGCTTCGATCCGCTTTCCGTCGTCCGATCTCTCGCCGTTATCCTTCTCGTCGACTCCGCGTCCGCTTCCTCTGTATCCTCTCAGGAACTCCAGTCTCAGCTCGGTGAGGCGCCACGCAATAATACAAAATAAAAGGGATCAGTATATCGTAACGCAATGACTAATATGCCCCTGGAGATCTCGCATCGATTCGTTGAACCGTCCTCGGGCGTGAAAAGGTCGCGAAACCCGCGCCTTGTGACGGCGGCGGGGCGCTGCAACGATGCAGCGAAACTGCAACGTCACACCATATATATATTTTTGTTTTTTTATATATTTTTTGTTAATAACACCGTTATTTTTAATAACAGTATTTTTTTAGCCGTATTTTTAATTATCGTTTATTTTTAATACCGTTACAATACTCTTCGAATTCACAATGAAGAAGTGAACAGTCAGTAATTAAGAAATTGGGAGTAGGCGCCGGAGAATCTTCAATTAGATTGGTCGCCATCTCCACCTGACTCATTGTCAGACCAGTCTGAAATGTTCTCAGCTGCATCTTGGATATATTGTGCGTAGGATTGGGATGGTCGTTCTTGAAGTCTTTCAGAGTGTCTTGAATACCCCAAATACCAAAGGACGGATGCCACATGTGCACAACAACCAACGGTTCTAGCACCGACCTTGCATTGACAGTACCAGGATATGATGGGATTGATTCCTTGACTATATTCAATCCACAGGTTATACACTTTCGATGATGTGTGGCGCGACTGTATCTGAAGACGTAAGATATTCCTCTCTTGCCTATGGACGAACAGTTGATACATCCCATCTCCAGCTGTGTGCTCCTCTGCATACGATTGCGCTTGCTTCAATTGATATGAACCAATGGTCAGATGAGCCAACTCGTGTAAGGTCAATTGAGGGAAATCAGGGAGTGAATCCGCAACTACGGGTTGCCACATCACCCTTTTCCTGGACCAAACTTCTCTTTCAACTCTTTCCTGGAGGAGGTTCGGCATTTGCGATAGACGCAACATACGCTCGGCAATGGTTGTATCATTTGGATCGTCACTGATCCTCGGTGGTCTGAAAGCATTGCAAAGAGCGGATACAATGCGCACGTAATCTCCCACATACGGTACTTCAGAATTTTGGAATACATGATCTAGTGCTTTCCACTTCTTCCGCGTTCCGGAGGAGACCGTTAACCGCCTCTATCACCCAGCGTATTTTAGTCACGAGGCGTGATTCATTGGCCTCAGATGTAGTATGTTGCGAACCTTCTCGGAGGAAATGGGGCATTTTAGTTATGAGACCTAGATCTTGCAGCATTTCGAGGCAATCTCTGAAACCACGGTCCACCACGAAAACATCGTTAGGTTGCAACCAAGATCGGAGCCTACTCGCGTCAAATCGCATTATGCTGGTCAAAATGTTTGCATCATTATTTTTACCATCCGCGAAGTAAGGTCCGAAAACTTCTAAGATGTATCCTGTTGAACTTACGAGAATCATGGGTTTCACTAGCGGACGTCCTTTGTGGAGTGAGAAAGTTCGTCTCTGGAATTTGTAATTAGAACTTTTCTCTATATACATATACGTACCGTCGGCTACAAGGATACAGACATCCTCTCCACCCGCGAAGAGCGTTTTAGCCATGGTTCTCGTATGCTTTGTGATGAAATCTTCTCGAGAGATATGATTTGTTCCCAAAAAGTTCGGGACAAACATTGAAAGGAGAGCAGCACGAGCTGCAGCTATCGCCCTACCTACTCTCCTCTTTTGGAGAGCGAATAAGGTAGACAAAACTGAAAGCGAAAGACCAGTACGTAGTTTCGTCAAAAGCAAGGCAAGACAAGTCCGAGGAGAACGTCCAGATGTAGATCTAATATGACCAGAGATTGAAGCAAAAACGGAATCGAATTGATCTTTCTTCAACCCAGTCAGATTATAATAATCGTCATCAGTAAGTGCAGGTGGATAATCAAAATCGAGTCCTTTCCGAGAAGCAACCGAACGCAAGTTTTCTAACAATCCACAAAGAGTTTTATCATCTAGAATCGAATAGTTTGACTTTACTTCGATATCATTTGTTGCTGTTTTACTGAGAAAACCATTTTCCAAGTGTCTCATACAACATCGAGTATCTGGCGGAATGATTATACCTCTGTCTATGAATATTTGTGTTCTCGCCATAGGAGAGATACGAGTCAGTTTCTTAGCCTTCTTACATACGATGCATCTCGCCCCGGATACTCTGCAGCCCTGGATGCTGACTTTTATTTTCACCGAAGAAGGGATGTTGCTTTATTCTGAGATGTTGGAGCACTGAGGAGTATCAGTTGTAGCAACAGATTCAGTACTGATAGTACTTGAAGTGCTGCTCGTACGATTGCTCATAATGCGGTCGGATAATGGATATTAACGTAATAGTAACAAGAAAATGGTAATGAGCGATAAAAAGTAGTGAAAACGAGAAACTAAGCTACAGAAGAATATCAGCGCGCAATACTGTTTATGCTCTGAAAATGCGCTGATCGTTGATAAGACGATTCATTTAAACATAAGTGCGATGAGAATAATGTGGTGACAGTTCACCTACATTGCTTTCAGTTCAAGAACGCGTTAAAAAGACAACTGTGTATCCAAGTCGATGTTGAATCTGTTGAGAGGAACGAATGCCGGGAAGGAGACAGAACAACTAAGCTACTGGTCAGATGAAGAGTGCACAATACTGTTTGTGCTCTAGGATTGCTTTTATCGTTAATGAGAAACCATTGATTGAATGAGGTGAAGAATTAATGCGTTGGGTCTTGATTTCGTGAAGGCAAACGAATGACGGGAAGAAAAACAAAAGAACAAAGCTACTGAAAGTGTGGATAGTGCACAGTACTGTTCTCGTTTTGGGAATGCATGAATTGTTAATTAAAATGGAACGATTGATTATTTGTTGTACATACTGTGCAGCAGAACACAATAACCTGAATGATACCAATGCTCCGCGAAGCTGAGCATTGCATTTTATGAAAAAGAAGTCCGTTCCGGAAGATATTCTTTACATCTCCTCACTGAGGTTTGGAATTCAAATATTTTTTCACAGTATGTGATTTCGAATATACATTGCATTCGCAAAATGATGTAATTCCTTAAAATCAAGTTTGGGCTTATAGTAGTATCGTCCAATTTATCGCAAGGGATGCTATTGCATGATTGTTCAGTAATATGGCAATCCGTTCAAAATAACAGGCTTGATTCTATCTTGAATGCATGAAGGTCTGATGAGCTCCCTTTCGTATTTAAAGCAGCAAATACTCTAGTAGTTTTTGAGAAAATATGGTGATGGAAGCTCAACAATGACATGCTGAAATGAGACCGGCACTACCACCATGTGAAAAACTCCATTGATTTTTGAGATTTCAAGTTGCCCGTTCTCAGCCTCTAATTGCTCGGACAGCAAACGGTTCTAGGAGGTTGTGAGCTATATCGGTAGGAAGAAAATACCACAGTTTGGAGCGATTCTAACGTGGTCCAAAAAACGGCTTTATTGACACCCCTCTTTTGAAATACTTATTTATAATCTATATAATACTTACGTGAAATATTACGAGACGTTTTTTTCACTTCACCGTGATGAATTTCTACTCTTTTCAACGCCAAGCATGTTGAACATAGTACACCAATATTGTTTTTTTTTAATGTAGGTTTTAAACTTCACTCTAAACTTGTCAAAACCGGTATAGTGCGATTAGTCATTTCGCTTGTGTGTCGTGTGCGCGGCTTGTTATTTAACAGTAAATATACACACAAATATACAGGTTGATAATATACATTCGCAAAGAAAAAGAGAAAAATAAGGTATTTATAAAATGAACACTATTATAAATAAAATGGGTAATACCCGCGGAAAACAGTTAAATATGAACTTTATGTGGACCTTAATAAAATCTCCATTTAAATTTTATTTGATTTAAATTAATGCTGAATAACTGCATTAATATGGCTCATATTTGTTCTATATATAAAACTTAATTAAGAATATAAGAAGAAATGCCGATATACATTTCGATTAAAAATCTCGAACATATGAATACATGTCGTATATTCTTAATCGACGTGTATACTCGTACGTATGTTTCGTAGTATACAAAGTATATATACGTACTTCTTACAGTATCATTTCATCATCAAAATATTCGTATTTAATTTGGCTTAATAAGGATTTAATTAGCTAATATATTTAATTTAAATATTAATCTTATTGAAACCATATATGAAATTAATAAGTTGTACATTTTATTCAAATTTCATTAAATTCAAATAAAACTTTTATATGTTCTTAATATGTTGAATTCAAATAAGACCTTTATATGTTCTTAATAAGTTCTAAATCTAATTTAAATTTAATTAAATTCAAATAAGACCTTTATACGTTCTTAATGAGGCTTTTAAGGCACAGCGCGCGCGCACCTGGGGCTGGATCCTTGAATTTATTCGCAAGAAAAACGTATGCGGAAATTCTGCTCTTATAAAAAAGTTGCAAGTTGATTAACTAAAAGCCATGCGATCAACTTGCAACTTTTCTGTAAGAGTAGAATTTGCGCATACCTTTCTCTTGCGAATAAATTCAAAAATCCAGCCCTTGTTGTAGCTTGCCGAAATTTTGCGGTTTCAATCAACAGGCAATGTTTTTCAAACGTTTTGTAATATGTGTTTAAAACTGATTTTCAAATATTTTTCAAACGTTTAAAAAACATTGTCTGCTAATTAGGATAATAATGGGATTAGAGAATATGGTATCAACAGAGAATGAGTTATAAGATAAAAAAAAACGTTTATAAATTACAATTATTGTGTTTATATTGGTTTGCTTTAAATCCAGTGGTACAAAAAGAAGATAAGTAAACTTCTGATAAAATTAACGAAATGCACAACACTTGCGCAGTAATCGAATACATAAAAACAAATATTAATCGCTAGCAACAAAAAGATTGATGCAGTTGCACAAAATATTAATCACCATAAAAACCAAGAATACAATTTGCTAGCTCAAAAGAATAAAATAGAGTCATTTTTTATATACTTAATCAAACTGAACCCTTATGGAAAAATACACTCAACTTTTGGTGTTAACCGTTAAAAAAACACTATAGAAAAACTCTTAAAGTTGGGTGTGATTTCGGACCAATTGAAGGTTAACCATCATTTGAAGGTTAATCTTCAATTGGCGGTCCGAAATCACACCCAACTTTAAGAGTTTTTCTTCGGATGATGGTTAACCTTCAAGTGATAGTTAACCTTCAATTAATGATTAATCCTTAAAAAATGACAGTATAAACCCTAAAAATATGAACCCTCAAATGAAAGTAACAAATATGGCGTCCCAATGAGAATCTCTTAAGGAGGGTGGTTAGTCAAATCAATTGATAAGAATTAGTTCAATAGAGAATATTCGTCTATGGGAATCTGTCGTCCATATATGCCAAAGTTGAAGATAATCGTCTGCATGGTTGTCGAGTAATTAATTATTGAAGTTATACTCTTGTCTCTCTCTTATACACGGGCGACACAGCAAAAATGTTACCTAACCTGTAATGTAACTCTCGAAAGCATATTAAAAATAATAAGAATTTAGTGAAAATAGGTGCAAATAACTCTTTACATATTTAGGAAAAACTTTCTCGAAGACTGAAATGATTCGTCTTTATAGTTATCAAGAAATTGTAAAAATAAAAAAACAGGACCACATTTATTATTTCCACATTTCAATGTGGATAATAACGTATTTGGGTTTAAATTGTACAAACAACTCTTTTTAAACCTTAAGAAACAGCAATTAAATGCATTCCACATATTATTTGCTAAAATTCGTTTATTTCACGCGACGAAAATCTAACCTATATGCTTTCCCCCTGCGCGCCGCCTGCCTCGCACCGAGAACTAACCAACCTCCTAAGGACTCCGCTCGCTGAACCGGATTCCTCGCCTCGATCCTCCCTCTCGGACGCTAGCTGCCGCAGCTCTCCCTTTCCTGGCGGTGAGCTCTCCCTGGTGATCCGACTCTCGCTCGGTTAGTCTCCAGAACACGCGCCGCAACGATCAATTCGTCAAGAAAGAAATAACGGACTCGACACGTTCGAAGAAACGCAAGCAAGTGCGGCCATGACACCTAACAGGTGAAGAAGGAGGCGGGGGCTCTTTGAGAGTGGCGACTCGCGCGTCGCGCCATCTAATGTGAAACGATCGGGCGTTGTAAAACGCGAAAAGAATTCGAGCGCAATATCTGAACAAATTATTTAATTTTAATAAGTCCAATTATTAATATTTATTTTCATAATTGAACTTATTTTTTATTTTGATAAATGTAAATACAAATATCTTATTGTATTAATATTTAATATTAATAATTTAATTAGTTGCTTAATTTAACTTCTTGTTTAATAAATGAGCGATGTAGTACTGAAAAATGTACCTATTATATAATATTTTAATTTTCAAAATTGTCAAATTACAAACAGGAATTTTGTTGTGACTTTACAGTTATAAAGTAACTATTTAATGGAAATGGAAGCCTAAAAAATTAATATTGTAACGCAATTATTATAATGCTCAAATTATAAAATATTTACATTATCCATGTCTGCCAATACAATATAATTTTTTATTCATATTGCATTCTATATAATGGCAATGTTATTATATATTTGACAGCAAATCAAAATAGCTTTGAATCGATATCGAAATGATGAAATATCCATGTCTTAACAGAAAATACATAATTTGCCTGTTTTTCGATACATATATATTTAAAATAATTAAAAACCCACATAGCATGCATATCAAAAAGACGTCCCGAAGATATCCCGAGAAGATATCCTATCTCCTAAATATATCTTCGGGATATCTTCTGGACGTCTTTTTTGATATGCATGCTATGTGGGAAGCCAATGACCTACATAACTAAAACTGAAATTATAAAATCTATGTACGATGTAGACAGTATAAAATAATTAACATAATTAAACATGCAGATTTGTGGTGATAATGACAAAATTCAATAATAAACCTATAACCTAACAGACTACAACGCAAGACTAACATAACTCGCAGGTTTATTAAATCTTATGAATCACAATTTTTGATTAAATATGAATATATGATGGGTCAATGGAAACACTTTTAATTAAATAAAAATTTAATTTGGGTGTTAATTAAATTTTATTTGTTTCAAATACAAATAAAATTTGAACTCAGGATGGTTAGATGCTTATTAAATATTAATATGATCCATATATGCCGCCTGGACAAGTTAAATCCAATAGCAAGATCTTATTTAAATTTAATTTCGATCCAAATTGGAACATATTTAAATTTAATTACTTTTATATTCAATATTGGTTTTTATTTGAGTTTAATTTCGGTTCATATAAATGACTAATATAAACCATATTTAAAACATATTTAAAACTCTTTTCCGCGGGTTTTGTTGTTCTTCCCTTGGAAAAACGAAATAGATGATATACAGGGTGTTAGAAATAAAGTATATAAAGTAAGTCATATAAAAAGTCTAATCGAGCACCAGCGTAATGGTGGAGAAACGAGGTACTGAAGCTATTGTTGCGGCCTTCCATACTATTAAACCGGACATGGCGCACCGTGCGACGCGCAATATTGTACGAAGGGCCGAACTCTGCTACGAGAGAGAGGACGGCACTTCGGAACCATTTTTGCATTAAATACTAAGAGTGGATTAGGCCTATCGGAGAAACCACTTATAAAAAAAACGCACCAAGCTATCTACGCAAAGTGGTGTGGAAATGATAGCGTATCCATTTTCCTGCCATCGAAAAGGCAAGAGCTAAGAGCCAGCGCACGTACATTGCCGTAGTATCTTACGCCTTACGTACAAGACATTACGTACGAGAATCTTGCGTTACGCTGCACGTACGCAGCAAAAACTCGATTTACGTATCGGTCCATACGTTTAAAATTTTCTTGTGTTACCAAAATTAATTATTACTTCAATGTAAAATACACATACAACAGCTATGTTAGTATTTTCTTAACTTTTCATGTGTTACATTTATGTCAACGTGATAACTTAACATTTTATGTATGTCATGTAGAACATTAAATATTATGTTGAGTTCTTTTAAGCACAATTATTTTTTACAAAATTAACACGTCTTAAAGTTATTTTAACATAAACAAAAGTTAAAGTAAGCTTTAATAATCGTAAACTTTGACATACAAAATAATTAAATTTACTAAAATTAAATAAATATTTCTATTACAAAATATTCAAGTTAAAATAATTAATTTATGTAAGGGCGTAAGGACGCTACGGCAATGCCCTGATGCAATACGTGTGCTGGTTCTAATACTTTTTCGCCGCAGTGTATGTCATCTGTCGCTCGCCGCTCGCCACGCGCCGCGCGCACCCTCACCGCTCGTCACGCGCCGCGTCGCAGCCCTCACACGCTCACCGCGCGCCGGCACCGTGCCAGCCAGACCCGCCTCTATCGCTCCTTGTGCGCTCATTCGCTCAAAACGTTTCAGTTAATAACTCGTTAACTATTGCGAATTTTGCAA
>NW_027250328.1:0-26581 GCF_030848795.1 Temnothorax nylanderi | reverse complement strand
TCTCTCTCTCTCTCTCTCCTCTCTCTCTCTCTCTCTCTCTCTCTCTCTCTCTCTCTCTCTCTCTCTCTCTCTCTCTCTCTCTCTCTCTCTCTCTCTCTCTCTCTCTCTCTCTCTCTCTCTCTCTCTCTCTCTCTCTCTCTCTCTCTCTCTCTCTCTCTCTCTCTCTCTCTCTCTCTCTCTCTCTCTCTCTCTCTCTCTCTCTCTCCTCCCTCTTCCCCTCCCCTTCCCTAGCCTCCACCAAACAAGACAGACCGGGAGTATTGCAATATACAATTTCGTAGAACTAAGAACGGACAAAAAAGTTTGTTTTATGAAGATTTAAATATGTATAATGTCTTACCGACAGAATTAAAGCAATGTGAAAGAATCGAACCATTTAAACGTATGTTAAAAGAATATATTGTACCTTATGTAGAAGAATTGATGTAAAGACATTTGATGTAAAAAATAGCTAAGAGAAGGCTAATAAAGCTCAATCAATCTCCTTCTCCCTCTTCCTTCTTCCTTTCCTTTTTTCCTCCTCTTCCACCCTCTCTGGTTTGTCTTGCCAGCATCGTCAGAAATTATTACGCATTGTATGCACACGGAGAAAATTGCTACGGTTGTTACAACAACATTCTCTATGATTGAAAAAGAAATGTATGTGAATTCAAGTTAAATTGATATTACATTGAATGTTAAGATATGCTCATTTATACAGTTTTCATAACCGTAGTTCTTACGATACGTGACATTCGGTTACAATACCCTCGTATATGGTTGCCTCAACCAAAGAATTATTGCTATCTCTCTTATGTGGTCTGCAGCACAAATATTATGGTTGAGAGATCCATAAGATATAGCTGCACGATACAGCACTGAATCACTGCATGATTGAGAGGTTAGTTCCATTGCGCGCGCAAAAGAATTTCTGCATAGAATAAAGTGGATTTGATAAGGATGTTTTAACTATATAAATATACTTTTTTCATAAATATATTTACGAACACAAAATTTCGTAATGAGCCGACACTGGTTTCTGACATTCACCCGACATTAAGAAATATTATATTATATATCCAATTCAAAATTTTATTACTCTTTTTAAACTGAATTTGTTTCTTAAGATGATTTTTGAAAAATTATATATTTGCGCTGGTTATGCCATATGTAGACTATATATAACACTTACATTAAATTAAGAAGTAGTCTACCACGTAAGGCAGTTGGCTCACGATCCAGAGGTCCCGAGTTCAAATCCCACCAAGGTAAGTGTTTTTTTCAAATACGAGAAAATATTTATAATCATAGACTGCATCTTAAGAAACAAATTTAGTTAAAAAATAGTAATAAAATTTCGAAATAAATAATTTTTTTTGTCGGGTGAATATTTGTTCATTATGGTTGTAACATCCATATATTATGGTTGCAACATCCATATAGTAGCTATACCCTCACTAAGGTTAGGGCAACCATATAGGTCACTTCCAGAGTACTATTATGGTTTCCATAACCCTTTTGTATGGATGGGCGAAAATTAACATTATTATTCTGTTGTAGCAACCGTAACTTTTTCTCCGTGCATATTAATGTTTACTTACATTGCATAATTTTAATAATAGGTAAAACTTAAGATTAAGGGCGACCTCACCGATTTCAATGACCTTGATATATGTTGTCAAGGTTATGACCCCAAGTGAAACTCACTTCAGAAGGTTTTAACCGTCGCTCGTTATTCGTTAAAAAGTTATTAACAAAAAAAGTTTGAAAAATATAACAGGGCGGGAGAGGGACTCACACATATACTTTGCAAGACGAAGGGTATAAAACTGCGTATATTTTCGCATAAATTATCGCATACACTTTCCACGCGAGACGAGTAGTCACATGAGTTCGTGGCGTGCTTTACGAGCTCGTTTATATATATACATAATAAAACATTATATATTCTCTATTAATTTCCTGAATACCCATATTTTATGTCATCTAGTAATACATAAAATGGGTCTCCTCCAATTCTTTTTATTGTATATTGCGACAAATATTCACATAGATGATCGACTAACTAATCTTGTTTAATACCACCTCTACTTAAACGAGCTCGTAAAGCACGCCACGAATGGAACCCATGTGACAACTCGTCTCGCGTGGAAAGTGTATGCGTGAACTATTTCGACATATATGTATATTAGTCATTTATGGCTTTCAATTCTCAAAATAACTGCTATATTTTTCAAACTTTTTTTGTTAATAACTTTTTAACAAATAACGAGCGACGGCTAAAACCCTTTGAAGGTCACTCCGGATCATGACCACATATATCAAGGTCATTGAAATCGGTGAGGTCGCCCTTAATCTTAAGTTTTACCTATAAATAATATTGTATGTAGACATTCTAAAATAACCTTTTGAGGGACAAAATCACTAAATGTGTTAGTATGACTAAAATTGAAACTAGAACGCAAAATATATTACTTTTTACGTAATCGAAATCTCGGAATTAACCGCACTAATTTTATTCGGACTGGTTAGACAGCTCGCAATCGACACCTTATATCGATATTATGTCAGAAAAATGCCCTTAAATTATCAGAAAGCTGGTTAAGTTTCAAAGATATTTTACTCAAAAGCTTGACGAAAAGTTCCAGACAAACTTGGTATACATAGCACCTTGACATTTATGCATTGACGTAGTTAGTTGATCTTTCGGTTTACTTGACATCGCTTGATAATTGACATATTGACAATGATTTTACATATGCATCAGTTATCAAAGTTTAGCGGATATTATTCCTATTGTAAATGCGTAAATGCGTGAATACATTATGCAAAGTAGACATGACAATGTCTAAAATTAAAATCAATACTCATTTATACATATATTGCACGCGTGAATTATGTATATGTCTAAATTATGTCTGAATTATGTCTAAATAAATTCTGAACAAAAATATTCCAATGTGTTAGATCAGTACACGATAGCATGCGCAGAATACGATGCAAAATAATTATAATATATTTATATTAAAATAAATGGATAAGTAATTAAGAACTCGATAATGAAATTAACAAGTAGCAAGTAAAAAGATTTGGGACACGGTCAACAGTGCGTAAGTTATAAGATACATAATTATAATACATCGGACGTTTCGGTTCTGTTTTGAGTCGTCTTCAGCGATGTGCTAACAGTCAAAATCAAAGAATAATTATAATCAGCAGTGAAACTTTCCACGAAAAAATTTAAGTAAAACTTGATTAATAATCATAGTTTGTGATATGATCGAAACAGAAATAACAATCAGGACAAAGAGAAGTAAAGTCACACACTCACCAAAGTTTGAGAATGCGAGAATATAAAACGTTTATTCGTATCTTCGAATTAGTTTTAAAGTTTAGTTTATTCCATTTAGGCTATAATTTGTGAGTTAATATATTGAATATTCAATTAGTGAAAAGAATCCAAATAAAATAAAAATTAGGACAAATACAATGCGTGCGTGTATGCGTGCAAGTTTCGTACAATAAGTAGATTTACGCTTGCCAGCATATATTCTAGCTTGTATATCTCTATAAAATTGAAAATAATTGATGTAAAATATATAAAGAACATTTTCTTTCAATAAACTTAGAATGTTCTAACTATGTTAGTTCATATACTTACGTGAAGATATATTGTATAATAATATAAATCTATATATATAAAATAGAATGTCTGTATGTATGTATGTATGTATGTATGTATGTATGTATGTATGTATGTATGTATGTATGTATGTATGTATGTATGTATGTATGTTTTTTATACACTCTTGAACTATTAGGACTTTGAATAAGTTCTCGCTGTTTTTTCGTAAAAATGAATGCTTTATTTTAAAAATTAGTAAAGAACCTGTTATTGAAAGTATTGTCCATCGCTGGCCACTACTTTCTCCCATCTTTCTGGCAGCATGTGAATACCACGTCGAAAGAACGCCTCATCTTTCGAGATTATCCACGAATCGACCCATTTTTTGGCATCTTCATAAGAATGGAAGTGCTGCTCAGCCAGGCCATGAGTCATCGATCGGAATAAGTGGTAATCGGAAGGAGCAATGTCCGGTGAATACGGCGGGTGGGGTAGGACTTCCCATTTGAGCGTTTCTAAATAGGTTTTGACCGGTTTTGCAACATGTGGCCGAGCGTTGTCATGCTGCAAAATTATTTTGTCGTGTCTATCCTCGTATTGAGGCCGTTTTTCCTTCAATGCTCGCCTCAAACGCATCAATTGTAGTCGATAGCGATCTCCCGTGATGGTTTCGTAGGGTTTGAGGAGCTCATAATAAATTACACCCAGCTGATCCCACCAAATGCAGAGCATGAGCTTGGAACCATGGATATTCTGCTTTGCCGTCAATGTTGGTGCATGGCCGGGCTTACCCCACGATTTTCTACGCTTCGGGTTATCGTAGTGTATCCACTTTTCATCGCCAGTCACGATACGATGCAAAAAACCTTTCCTTTTATGCCGTTGGAGCAACTGTTCACACGTGAAAAAACGCCGTTCGACGTCTCTCGGCTTCAATTCGTACGGCACCCAATTTCCTTGCTTTTGAATCATTCCTAATGCTTTTAAACGTTTGGCAACTGTGGTGTGATCAACTCCTAATGATTCTGCAAGTTTATTTTGCGTCTGACTTGAGTCTTCATCGAGTAATGCTTCCAATTCTTCGTCTTCAAACTTTTTCGGTGCGCCAGAGCGTTCTTTATCTTTAACATCAAAATCATTATTTTTAAAGCGTCTAAACCAATCTCTGCATGTTGTTTCCGACAAAGCATAGTCGCCGTAAGTCTCCACAAGAATTCTATGTGCTTTAGCTGCAGATTTTTTTTGAAAAAAGTAATGCAGTAAAATTCCCCGCAAATATTCTTTTTTTGGCACGAAATTCGACATGTTTAACGCAATAAAAAAATATGTTGTTTACACTTCGGCGGAATAACATATACCGTTATTTCGAGCCTAGTGGTGGAGGTTCACGATGAAGTTGGCTGTAGTATTGCCTGATTCAAAAAAACTAAGATAACGCCATCTATCGGGAAACAGCGAGAACTTATTCAAGTCCCTAATATTTGACCGAATTTTTACCAAAAGTATATAAAATAGGGGTAGAATTTTCCGGGGAGTGTTATAGAGTGTATAGTTTTTCGCTACCGATCTTTTTGGGAACCGGTATCCGAAATTTTTCCAATTTTTTGGGAAATAATTGACCGAATCTTAAAGAATTGTATGTAAAATAGGGGTAGAATTTTCCGGGGAGTGGCATAAAGTGTATAATTTTTCGTTACCAATCTTTTTGGAAAACGGTATCAGAAATTTTTCGAATTTTTCGGGAATTAATTGATCGAATCTTAAAGAATTGTATATAAAACAGGGGTAGAATTTCCCGGGGAGTGCTATAAACTGTATAGTTTTTTGTTACCGATCTTTTTGGGAACCGGTATTCAAAATTTTTTCAATTTTTCGAGAAATAATTGACCAAATTTTAAAGAATTGTATATAAAACAGGGGTAGAATTTCCCGGGGAGTGCCATAAAATGTATAATTTTTCGTTACCGATTTTTTTGGAAACCGGTTACGAAATTTTTCCAATTTTTTAAGAAATAAATTGAGTGAATTTCAAAGAATTGTATACGACGGAATTGAACTTTAGTCGATAAAAAAGTGATATTTTTCAATTTATAGCATTTTTGTAGATTGGTGTGTATGTATGTTTGTTTAAGGAGGTTCAATGGCTACAAAAAAATGCAGCCAGTTTCATGAAATTTTAATATGTTGTTCTGGAATGCAAAATAGAATTATATGAATTTTTGGGGAATTTTTCACCGTCCCGTTTTGAAAAAAATCTACTCCAAATGAAGTCGTTTGAAGGAAAACGACTCCCGGGCGAAGCCCGGGTAACCAGCTAGTATCTAATAATTAAACGCAGGCCGGTGGATGGCTGTCCCGGAAGTCATGCGTGAAGCGTTCCCGGGGCACTCCCGAAATGCCAGAGGAAGATTACTCGGTGGGGTTTTAGCCGGTAGGAGTCCGGTATAACCGCCCAGCCCCTCCTTGGGGGCTGGGGGTATCCAATGATGGATTTCCCCACCGTTATAAAAAAAAGGCCGGTGGATGGCTGATGGTTGGCCGGTGGAGTAAACGCAGACCGGGGTGGATGGTCGGTGGAAAATCAAAGTCGTCACATTTTCGGGTATGCCAATTAAAACCATCGTATTTTCGGGAGTGCCGTTTGAAACCGTCGAAATTTCGGGTAAGACAATCAAAATCGTCGCATTTACGGGAGTGCCGCTCGAAGTCACATTTTCGAGAACGCCGCTTGAAGTCGTCGGATTATCTATATGAACGTACCGAATTTACTTTGAAATACACGAGATACGTATTAAACGCACACACCGTACATAATTATTAATTGTTTTCTTAACTAAGTAATTAAGTTTAAATATTTCGTTGCGTGTGACGTAATAACAGCACGCGGTGCGGCAACTCGAGCGCTTAATTATTGAGACAGGACCTATTCTTTTAATAACTTTTGTTAATTTACATGAATAGAGCCCACACCTAACGCGGTCGGGTCCATGACTGTTAGGGCTCACAAGATTTAAATTTTATTTACAGTATTAACATTTTATGGATTATTCGATATCAAAGATGGGTGCCAACTAATTTCACGTAAATTAGTAACGTTAAATGTAATTATAATTGAATCGAACTCAGGGGTGGGAAGTTGGAAGGACCCATTATTTAATTTAAACAACTGATTTACTTACGTTCTCAAATGAACAAATTAGATTGGTTAATTCTTTCTGCTTGCTCCTTGAAATAAGATTATTCCTGGGGATAGTATCGTCTTCGCATATGGAACAGGAACTCAGAAGTACGGAATAAGAAGAACGTTACGGATCGATATAAATATGTATTTTCAAATTACTTCGCCGACATCATTTATACAGTATTACTTCCAAATTACTTCGCCGACATTATCTATACAGTATTAATATTCGACTTATTCACGAGACGTTCAGACCAAGAATGATCGGTCCCGCTTTTCGCCGGCAACCCCTTGCGGTCCGGGAGAGCAAGGGGATGTCGCCACAGGTAAGGCCGACGTTCATTGGCCGTTGGACGATGTGTAGTTACCGGCACAGCCGTCGAGGTCCGTTCGGCAGTAATGTTAGACCTAGCGCTAAGTTGCCTTATTCTAACGCGAGAATTTAGACTGCGGGACGTTGGGCGCAGAATCTCCTGTTACATTATTTTGTTTACTCGCGACGCGGCGGGTAGGCCACGACTTTGCCGCGCCATTCTTACGGCGACGCTCGAGCGAAAAGGTAGCATCGCGAGCCACGCGCGATCAGTGTGCTATTGTAATTAATTATAATACATTAAATAAAATATTTGATATGTTCTACATTATTAAATATTTCGTACCAACGACGAACGTGCTGGCATACGAAACTCAGTGCTCCTTTTCGAAAAAAAGCTATCGCATGGTTTCTCGCCGGCGATAAACCCGCAAACGGGTACGACTTTGGTATAACGATAGAGTAGCAGTTTGAGAACCGAAAGGAAAAACCGAAAGACGGGAAAAGCAATCGTATGTTAACTCAGCAGCACCATTCGTTCAAAGACTTCTATGTGACTTTAAATCACCGCCGATCGTACAAGCGATTCCTCGCGTCGCATTTTCGGGGATGCAAAGTGTCGTGCGCGATCATAATTATTAGCGTTTTTCTAATTTTAACTTAGGGAAGCCCACAAAGTGTCGCGCGAAATTGTCTTTCCATCGCGATCCCAGGTAGCAAAGTGAGGTCTTAATAACGTCTTAATGACGTTTATGACGTCAATATAAGACGTCTTTAGACGTCATCTTTGCTACTTGGGATGTATTTACGCAATAATTATTTTACAAAAGCGGCGCCTTACTTATGTGTACGTTCGGTACTCATTTTTTGATTACCGAAAAATACACGGCTTTTTGCCATGATATAAAATCGTCTCCCACTGGGCACGACCTTGCAGATAGTGGAGGGGCTCAGTACCTCAATAAAGGTACGTCATCTTTTTTCTCTTTTTTTCTCCAACATGAAAAGAAAAAGAGGAAAGATGAACCGTGCAAGAATTTCAGATAAAACGAACAGGCCTACTATATCAATACCAGCATTGCCACGAATCGCTCAATGGCTCTTATGTGGCAGCATATCGCCGCCGATCGTACGTTTTGTCGCGTCGCGCTTTTGGGAGTGCTGTTTAAAGTCGTCGACTCGTCGGGTTTTCGGAAATGCCGTGGCACGATTTTAGTAATTAGCGTATAACCGCGTTCTTTCCACGCGGGCGCGATTACCGACTCGGCGATGGTTCACCTTATCGCTGTCCCTCGCGTCAGGTGAACGAGCGCGTTCGTACCAGCGGGGAGTCGTAATAATCTTCATAGTGAAGGAGTTATTTCTGGTCGGTTTCCCACGGGATTCATCCACGACGCCTAGTTCGGTGTACCGTTGAAAGCTGGAGATTCCCGTTACAGGGTTGGAAATAAACCCTGATTTTCTCGGCGGTTCCCAGAAGCTGTCATTTTGGCAACGAATCAACGACGACTACCATTTGTGTTCCACGACCAATCCGCGAAGTAAATTAAATCAGTACAAAATTACCTTTTTCAAAAAAAGGTAAAAAAGGCGTCAAATACACGCGCATAACCCTCTCTTTCTTTTCCTCGATCATTATTGTCCGTTCTGGAATTTTCGCCGAGCAAGAATTTCGCGGCTCTCGTCTTCGATCGTATCGTAACACGAACCGGTAACATGGTCGCTCTTTGTCATCCTAATACTATTATCCCGCAGCTCGGTCCATTCGGAAACGCGCCTCTGCGGTTCCATCCCGACGTCTCTCTCAGGAGGATATCGTAATGATCGGCTGTCATTTTAGCGGGATTAAATTAAAAATCGGCAGTCGATCTGTTTTATTTTTTTATACACATAGAGAAAGCGAGGTCGACTTTTCGCGTCGTAAGCGAAAGGAGGGCGATTTTGCGGATCCAAAGAGACGAAAAGCTCCGTTTCCTGCTTTGTCGCCTTTCCAGCAGAGCGACACAAGTCGACACAAATGTAGTTTTGTCTTTGTTACTCATTGATAGAACGATGTTTTTGTCGACTTGTGTCGCTTGCTGGAATAAGTTCCCTTTATATCTGAATCAAGGACTGACCGCGGGGGCTCTAGACGTACACTGAGAAAAAAATGTTCTGGATTTTAGTGAATATTAAGTTTGCATACAACTGTGACTCCATTTATTAAAAAAAGAAAATTTTCCTTTTTATTAGTATATTTTTTTCCTAGTAAATACACATATACTAATAAAAAGGAAAATTTTCTTTATTTTAGTAAATAGAGTCACAGTTGTATGCAAACTAATATTTACTAAAATCCAGAACATTTTTTTCTCAGTGTAGCTTTCTATTCTTCTACAACCTTGTCGTTTTCAGCCAACTGCGTACTGCGTTATGAGCAGATCGGACAATAATGATCGAGGAAAAGAAAGAGAGGGTTATGAGAAATAAAACTCATCGCGTCGCGTAAAAGATCCACGGTGCGGTTTCGCTTCGCGTATACTTGGCGCGAGATACTAGCGTGTCTCTTGATAAGTATTTTGAAAGATATTCTTCTTTCTTTTTTTATTGTGTGTTCCTCTATTAATATTAATAATAGTGTCAGTTTTATTTTAATGATAATAATATACTTAACAGTAAATATGAATAGAACGATTAATTGTCAACTGAAGAATTTCAATTTACAAACAGTTTGCTTGTTTCTGTTTCAATGATTATTGTGGTTACGAATATATATATTTCAGTTTTAGGATTTAACCTTTAGTTTCTTTTAAGAAACTACTTCTAGGTGCTATGGGAATCCTGCCATTCCACATCGAGATTAATTTTTTAATTAAATTTATAATGTTTATTAGTAAAATACATGCATAAACGATGAAATTTTATTTAATAAATAAAGATTAACTTCGTACAATTCACTTTGCATAATTTGTGAAAGTAATGTGTACTTTTTCGTTTAGTATCACGGTGACTGTAATTAAAAAATGTGCGAGCACTTAACAAATTCGAGACAAGTCGAATGGATACCCCGATATCAATCGGATATTATCTAATAACTTCAATTATCTAAATTCTATATAACATTTAGATAATTTTTTCTATCTAAATGCATATTTGAACGTAACAGCTATAACCGACAAATTGACAAATTTTTTAAACGTTTAATTCGTATTTTTTAAAATCCGCTTGTTATCGGTTTCGATTTGTCTCGAACTGTTGGTACCCGAAAATTATTTGTGCCCGCACATATAACAAGCGTCAACGAGAAATGCATGTATTTTATTTCTCTTCTTAAAAAGATATTTATTCGTAACCATCTTTCCATAAGGATCGTTCTATCTCGTTTATTTTCCAATAAAAAGTAATGTGTTTTTTAACCATGGGAGAACATATATTCTCGCACGAATTTGTATCTCGCGTAACAATCGCGTTATGCGACTGTCGTTGATTCGCTGCCAAAATGACCGCTATCGGAAGCGGTCTGAAAGATCCGGGATTCGTTCCCTCATGCTGTGAGGTCTTTGACGTTTAATGGGCCGCTTAACTTTCCTTTGTGGATTGATCTCGTGTTTTAATCATTTTAACAATAATTAGCATATAACCGCGCCAATTTCCACGTTCTCAGACGTGACGGCTGTCTCGTGCGTGGTCCTTGATCGGGGTCGGCCTGGATCGCATCAACAAGACTGCCCAGATAATCTGACCTAACTGTGCGTAGAGGGGCTGCGACCCGACGTGCCGGTGGCGAGGGGAGATGATCCTCATTGTAGAGAGCTCGCTTTTTACTTTTCGAGGATCTCTTTTCTCTCTGTTGAACACTTCATACCGACCACGCGGGGCTAAGTCAAATCGAGTCAGTTGTCCGGCTCTGAACGCGTCGAGATAACGCGGTTATCGCGGGCGATTTTTGTACGGACAAAATCGGGCGTTACGTTTTCGGGAGTGTATTAAATATCGCGCGATCATATAGTTATTCGCGTTTACGTGTGACATCGACGAGTTGGTGAGTCAAAAACATTTTTTTATTGAGGTAACGAATCTACGATTAATCAAATATAGACCCATTGTATCTCATGTCGAATTACGACAATAAATTATATTATAAAAATATTACATCTCGTAGATTTGTTGCCTTAAAATGGATTAAGGGCCAAAGCACATGTGACAATCGTAGTCGTGGACGTAAGTAACGCACAAGCTTTGGCGTATCTTGATTTGTCAGATCGAGGACTACGATCGTCGTATATCGCTACGCCATGTTATGTGCTTTGGCCCTAAAACTGATTACGGAAAATATTTAATCTTAATGTCACTTGTTTATTGATTTATTGTGTGTTTGAGGAAATACTCACACACTTTGCACGCACAGAGCTCGCAAAGAGCTCATTATTGTTCATCAAACTATATGTTGACGATCTGCCGCGTTCTATATATAGAGGAAAGTGCCCTATTATGAGACAGGATCCTAATATGAGATATGTTAAGCTAAAAAGCCCTATATAGGCCCTATCTGTTGATCCCACCATGAAAAAACCCCGCCATCTCATATTAGGATCCTATCTCATAATAGGGCACTTTCCTCTATAACTTTTGAATAAAATTTTAAAGTACATATAAGAAATTAAATTTTCCAAATTTTATATAAAGTAGTATGAAGACCCTCGAAATTAAAATAAGAGAAGTAAAGGCTATAAGGGTCAGACGCAGATCTCCGTGCGTAATATCAGAAATAACTGATTTATTGGTCGTTGTGATTTACATCGATCCGTACGTTTCAGCTCAGCTTTGAGCCATCTTCAGCGGTAATTACAATAGTATATTAAACGTACCATATTGGTGAGTTTACTGATTCTAAGTTTCAGAAACTGTGTTGGAAAAATAGACTAATTGATCTATATCTGTAAGGTTGTTACATTAATGTTGAGATATTAAAAACTGATTTCCAAATTTTGTTACATAGATCAATTTTACTCTATACAATTAGAGTAACAAATATTTTTTTTAGAAATACAAGAGAAACAAAAAGTAAGATAATACTCTGACAATTAAAGTAATAATTTTTGAAATATAAAATTTTTATTTAGATTTCTTTAAAGAATTATTTTTGTAATATTATCTTTCCTGAACAAAAAAAAAACAAAAGAGATAAAAATAAGTAAGATATTGTGTTACACGTTAAAAACAATATTTCGTAGATAGGGACAAATTATGAATGTTAGGATGTGTTTTATTTATTATTTATACCCATTTATTCCTTTCCCTATATTTATCCAAGATTAAATATTATATAAATCGATGCAAAAGAAGCAATGTATAGATATGTTAGGATTTTAGTATGCATAAAGACAAGCATGTAGTATACATAAATATATATGAATAAAGAATATAAGAAATATATTGGTCTTATTATGCAATTTATTTTATAGAAAACCTGATATATATATAATTGTTATTTATTACTAAAATTTATTCTAACCAAGCATCGATTTAACCCTAACTTTTTGTAGCCTATCCATCTACTTTTGATTGAAAAATTGGCTTTATAATTGGCTAGATAAAGTTAAGTAATATGACATAAATTTTAAATATTCTGTCGAGAAACACTGCAAATTTTTAAATTATTTTAGAACTGATGATATAGTACAATTATTCAATTTTGCAATAATATATGACTACGTTAGGGGAGACCGGGGCCTAACCGTCAGTTTTTTTTTGGTGCTGATTTTTAATAAGAAAATAAATAATTTAAATGTGGTATACCACTGTAAAGAGTGAACCTTTAGCTACAAAATTTATATAGGAAATTTTTATCTACGTCGCTTTGTTTAACCGGTATAGAGCAAAAACGACAACGGTGGAAAAATTGAAATCTCAAAAATGCCGGGGTTTAACCGTCACACTGCATTTTCAATACATATACGTACATCTAATCCTGAAAAATGATAGGATACATCTTAATAATTGTTTTTTAAAAGAAAAATATAAAAATTTATTTAAAATTTTTATGCGAAACATTATTAAAAAATAGTTACGAGGGTTCCTCTTTCCGAAGAAGTCACTCGCCCAACTTGTTTCACTCCTCGACGTCCGATGACTGTATTCGGTGTCTGAACGGTTGTAATTCCCGTCTCATCCATATTCCATATGCAGTGAGCCTGGAAATGCCCGAAAATGCCTTGGAAATGCACCCGGACTGCTTACTGACGGATTAACCCCAAACACAAGTTTCAGGTTTGATCGCCCACGAAATATTAGACATCAACGATAATGAAAAAACTACACTGGATTCGTGTTCAGCATGCATTACTCTTTATAACCACGTACCTCGAGATTTGGAGAGCAAATATTATTGCAGATATTACAAAATTTCCACGCCCAGAAAATGTAACTTTTACCTTCCGAAAACACGTTTGCCCTCGTAAAAATCATAACACGGCAGGTAACCTGCCGAAACTCCGTTGGTCACATGGGTACCATAAGCAGCGTTTACAATGTTAAAAGCGAGTTCGCACAATATACAGGTTCCGAGATATTTGATTTGACGGTTCAACCCCGGCGACGGTTAGGCCCCGGTCTCCCCTATATTATATACACTGTAATTCGTTACTTCTGTAACTATTAATTTCTTTACTTGCGCACCACGTACCGCGCCTGACTCGTATTGCTGTTTATTAATTTGTTGACATTTCTACGAGTTTAATGACATTTGAAAAAATTTGAAAAAAAACGTATTCTAAATAAAAGAGGACGGCCGATCAGTGGAGGGCCTCTATAGGTTGACCTGTTTCTAGCAGATGTTAGTTAAAACCTAAGATAAGAACTAATATTTAATTTATAACTAAGAAAATGCAAAGTCCAAAATGCATTTAATCGCAATGACATTCGGTACACGCAGGACGGCCTTTAAAAATATTGCTTATCTATACCTTTTCCTCAATGCTAGTACCAGATTAAATAAAATTAAATTGTGCATTATCAGATGAAACCGCGCAATTTGGAGATGTAACACGGACGCGCATCAAAATAATGTTAAAACGATAAATCGGCAGTGTCGGAAAATGAACGTAGCTACGTAGTACCAATTTCGAAAATAAATGGACTGGCGCTAGTGTACAGGGGCTTTCGACAGTTTCGACGGTCCCACGAAAAAGACCGAGATGGCCTTTCTCAGGCTTCTCTGACACTAGTCATTTCGGAACTTTCTGTTAGTTCCTTGCCTTTAACAATATTTTTAACTGTAATTCTAACGATTGTATATTATCCGTCACACGTTACTTTTTCGACGATTTTGAAAGAAAATCAGTAACTATAACATTCACGAAACCTTGATAGAAAATTTATTCAATTACAACTCTTACATCGCTAATATAACTAATATTATATTGTTCAAATGTAACGATTTATTAAAGTATAACAAATTTAATAATTTAACAATTTGTATTATGCAACAATAAAGATTGTATATTTGAGCGAGAAAATACAGCTGCTTGATTGAATCGTTTTATTATTGACTCGTATCTTAATTTTCTTTCTTACAATTAATCTTGGTAAGATACGATTTTGCTATGCATGTATACATATACCTTAATACCTGACTTGATCGTTAATTCGTACTTGATTCGCCGTTTAGCTATAAAATATATGTATATGTATAACTTGGCGATATCGTCGCGAAACATGAAACAAAGACTTTTTTCATGAGAAAAATATTAATTGCTAGGATGATTTGACTCGGGTGATTTGCTTCGTTATCATAGGTGTGTTAAAGCTATCGAGGTCGTGAGGCGAGAACCTATTTTGTCGGTCACCTTGCCGTTCAACTTGAAGCACACCTGCACATTGTTGTTCTCGTCAACCAGACCGAACTCGATGGTCATATTCATAGCTGCAGGAATCTGATTAGGTATCAGTATCGTGGCGCCGTACGTTGCCTCATCGCCCTTGTTCAACGGGCATTCACCGTTCGTCAGAGACTTGCTTGCATCTTGCTCGGGATACAGCCATTTTGCCGTGATTCCACGTGAGCGTGATTCTCAGGCGGGGTTTTAACAATTTCGCATCAGCGTCTGTAGACAAGATAAATGTATCATAAAAAGGCAGTCAATTCCTCTCGAAAAACGTTGCATCAAAAATATATATAGCGTTTAGCGATGGCCAAATTGCTCGAGATGAATCTCACAATAGGAGCGATTGTTTTTCGAGAACAAACCTTGAAAAGGGTTCCCTGCAAATTTTGTCAGCGGAAAAGCTATATTCTCATCAAGCAACGCGCTATCGGTATACGATGCTGACAAAAATATCGCAAACTTTGCCAACAAAGTGCACGCGTCGCATTGACTTGATAAAAGTTAAGCAAACTCCGAACTCATAATATATGCATCGTTTGACGCAGATGTTGGCGGAAATTCAGCGGTAGGATCTGCTGCCAATTTGCTTCAAGGCTGCGTTCGACAAATTTCGTTTGGCTTTCGTGGTCAATATGTTGTCACATTATGTTTGCAAATTCTGCGAATAATCGTTCTAGCGAAACGTAAGCTTACTGTTAGTTCCATGCAATCTCTGCTCAGATCTGCATTGATCCCGAACAACAGCTTGACAAGATCCATGCTTTCCTGGATCCTTTTTCTTTTATGCGTAATATTACTTACTGGCGGCAAAGTCTAATTGAGCGCTTAAATTAGTCCCTCTGTAAAAGTTGCAAAAAGAACTATTGCATCCTTCCACCCTCAACGACTGCGGCGTAGGTCCATCGTCGCACGGAACATGCGGGGTTTTTTGCAGGAACGCCGCGATGCAGGTCGCGAATATGATGCAGACTGCGACGTGAAAAATGTACGATCAAACGTTATACTTCGAAAAAACAAACAACACTGAGGCCGGTATTCATGGTCGAATCTTATATTTAAGACCATCTTAAGTACGACCTCAAGATGTTAAACCATGTTGAACCAATCACAGAGCCGCATTAGCATCTTAAGACATTACTTAAGACAGTCTTGAAATAAGATCCGACTATGAATTCGGACCTGAGTGAATTGGAAAATAAATTAATGCACGACAAGATTTACCGGATGCGAGGACTTTCATGGTAGTGTCTTCACAGGAGCGACGGCAACCAAAGTGATTTTCGATCGGTGAGAGAATCGCTTATTTATTTGTTTGATAATATCTAATCGAACATCTGCACTGAGGGAAAAATATTATAGAATCAACAAAACAATTTTGTTGATTTTTCAATTTATTGATCCAATTATTTATTTTATTGAATTAAGTAGGGGAGACCGGGGCTAGACCGTTAGTTTTTTTTCGGTGCCGATTTTTAACAACAAAATAAATAATTGTAGTTAAAATTGGTATACCACTGTAAAAAGTGAACCTTTAGCTACAAAATTTATACAGGAAATTTTTATCTACGTCGCTTTGTTTAACCGGTATAGAGCAAAAACGACAACGGTGCAAAAATTGAAATCTCAAAAATGCCGGGGTTGAACATCCACCCCACCGGGGTTAATCCGTTACACTGCATTTTCAATACATATACGTAGGGTTATGTGGGGTGATGTGCAACACTTTCACGCGTTGCTCGGAAAACATATCCAAAAATCAAATTCTTGAATATATCATGGCTGTATAATGTAGAGGAAGGAAAATACTAAAATTCTGCGTGATTAGATTTTCAAAATTTTAAATTTTTCCTAAAAATTTTTCGAGTTTTCAAAAACGTCTGTTTTAGCATTTTTAAATTTTCTTGGGGTGATGTGCAACACAGGTAAAATTAAGGTAAAAAATGCATGAATATCGACATCAATCGACTTAAATGTTAAATTTGGGCTTCTTAAATACAAATTAATCGAAATCTGGTGAACAAAAAATTTCACTGTGTTGTAATCGACCTGAAAAAAAATCATTTTTTATTTAATTTCTTATTTATTTATCGCTTAAAAATTAATATAATGAAAGGAAAAACGTAAAAAACTTTATTTTTCATCATCTGAATCGCAGTTGTCACAAGTAAAATAGTTGCGACCTTGCATGTCGACACATTTCACATCATGTTGCACATCACCCCAAACACGCTATTTTGCGCGGACTGGCGTGACACCAACACAATGTAAGAAAATCACAAAATCGTTTGGGATTATCAAAAGTACTTGAAAAACTAACAATATAAAAATATTTACCTATAAGATGACTAAAACCAATTCACGAAATTACTATGAATGTGAAAAGCAAAAATTACATTCAGCTCGAGAAATTTAACTCGCTTTTCGTACAGCAAACCAGGGATACATTTTAATAATTGTTTTTTAAGAAAAAAATAAAAATTTATTTCAAATTTTTATGCAAAACATTAAAAAATAATTGTTTTACCTATTCCATAAAACAATTTAAGCACGTGAATACAGAGGTTAACCAAATCGTAAACTCCCCAACGGCACGTCACATTGTCAACGCGGGCAACCACGGGGAACACGCGTGACGGCGTTCCGGTGCCATAGGATCAGCGCGGACCCTCGAGCAACCTAACCAAGCCGCGTTTCTCGCGGGTGAGCGATAAATAGCGACAGGGGGGGTTAGAAAAGCTTGCGGTGGAGCGCGACCATTTTACCGACTCGACGGCGTCCTCGCGCCGATTCCTCGACGCGCCGACGACGACGACGACGACGACGACGACGATGACCACCACCGACACCACCACCACTACAACGGCGGCGACAATGACGCCGAGACGATGCGGCGAACGCTGGACGATGCGGTCGCACGCGCGACTATCACTGACACAACGACCAACAACGACAATCTACCGCGCGCGCGGCATGTCAACTCTCGCGCGGAAATCGCGGGATCTCAAAGCCGTGCCGTGTCTCGCCGTACCTCACCGACGTGCCGTGAGCGCGAGCGATCTCGAAAACAACGGTCCGCCATCTTTTCGGTCGGCCAAAACACCCGTTTTGCGACGATACGTGCGTACCATTTCCCTCCTACACAAACTGACGCACGTGCAAGGGAAGACAGAATCACGCTCGAGGGAAACCTAACCTGAAATCGCCGTGAGCTGAAGTCGTGCGCCCGGCGCGCCACGGTGACGAGACTAGCGGACCAGCCCCGGGTGCTTACTAGCGGATAAGCCACAAACATAAGTTTCAGGTTTGATCGCCCACGAAATATTAGACATTAACGATAATGAAAAAACTACACTGGATTCGTGTTCAGCATGCATTACTCTTTATAATCACGTACCTCGAGATTTGGAGAGCAAATATTATTGCAGATATTACAATATTTCCACGCGCAGAAAATTTCACTTTCACCTTCCGAAAACACGTTTGCCCTCGTAAAAATCATAACACGGCAGGTAACCTGCCGAAACTCCGTTGGTCACATGGGTACCATAAGCAGCGTTTACAATGTTAATAGCGAGTTCGCACAATATACAGGTTCCGAGATATTTGATTTGGCGGATTTACCCCGTTAGCGGTCTAGCCCTGGTCTCCCCTACACGTCTATTATTTGAAGAAAATGAAATAATTGAATTTTGAAAATGGTATCATACAAAATCATTTTTTTTTAAGTTAATGATCAATTTTGTTAACTCAATAAAATAATTTTGTTGAACCAAGAACATTAACGTTTTTAAAAATAGTAAATTTATTTAAAGAAATATTTAGTTAATGTTATATTATGTATAATTGATAGTATAAAACATTTAGTTAAAAAGAACAAATCAATATAGTCAACAAACAAAATAGTCAAAAGAACAAAATATTTTGTACAAATATTTTGTTAAGCCAATCAAATCATCTGCTTGGCAACATACAATCTTCCGGTTTTATTAACCCTTAAATGCCACCCGGGGTCCAGCGGACCCCAGACCCTTTAGAATGATATATTTTCAAATGTTCCCTCCAAAAATGGAGCTCATATTTATTTATTTATTATTTATTATTTTTTTTATTTTGGAGCCAATATTTTAACTGTTGGCGATCTTAATTTTTTATACTATGTTAAAATTGAAATTTTAACAATATAAGCATTTTATTCTCTTTTCTAAGCCTTGAACAACATAGAAAATAATTTTCATAACTAAATATCAAAAAATCAATAAGTAAGGAGACATTTTTCATGCTGGGGTCTTTTAGACCCCATGTGTCATTTACGAGATTCTTGAGAGGTGTGGCATTTAAGGGTTAAATCAACAAAAATTTTTTTGAAAAAAATAATTATTTCTCTCACAAGGGAACCTCGCGAACTGGAAAATTCTGATTTTAATCAAACTTTGCACACATGTAGGGGGAGTAAAAAGATGAATTTAGATATTTTTTGTAGCTGCCCAAAAACGGTTTTAAAATTTTTTTTCTAATTTTTAATCAAAATTTTGTTTAAAAAATTATTTTTAAAAAATATTATTAATGTTGTTGAATAGAGGAGATATTACTATAAAACTTTTATAAGAAACATTTTTGGATATCTCAAATATTTTTCGAGATATATCGAGAAAAGTAAAAACCGCTCTATATATGAGGAGTAATTTCACCCCTTAAACCCGTTTTTGGGCAGCTACAAAAAATATCTAAATTCATCTTTTTACTCCCCCTACATGTGTGCAAAGTTTGATTAAAATCAGAATTTTCCAGTTCGCGAGGTTCCCTTGTCAGTGTGGCTGCTCTAATAACCTGATAAGCTCGGAATCAAAGAAAGAAATGGTCCAGACACTTGAAAGCTAACACCTGCGCTGATGAAGTTGCAAGTTTACGGAAATTACCAGTCATAAACATAGAATTTATTGCGCACTCGCCAAACGATTAAAATAATCTGCTAACAATTAAATAAATGGTTGTTCTTAATAAGTCCAACTTGCCTCGGCAAACAGAGCTACATCAACTGCGCAACGTTAACAGACAAAATAATAAAGAAAATGATTCACTCGCGTCAATCTCGTAGACTAGTCATTTGAGAAAATATTTGATTGAGATTATAAAAGAGGAGAAAGAGAGAGGGATTATATAATAATTATTCTTTCATTTTACAAATGTTGTATTGTGTCATATTCAGTTATTTTTTAAACTTTAAATGAATCATGCATAATTCTTCTTCACAATCATTCTTCTTTTGAGAAAATGCAAAAGAGTATCGAATGTAATAAAGAAGGAAAACTCTATTTAGTAACGTAATAATGGTAATTCACTGTTTATCAGCCTGCCATGATAGCATCATGACGAAGCCTTGTACTAATCGGTCACGCATCCACATTGGGGTGCTTTTGAATAATATCCGATAAAAGAAATATCTCCACGGCTCACATCTAAAAATAATACAGCAATCATTACTTTAACGTATGTAATCGATACAAGAACAGTTGCGACGTTTTTCACGCGCGCGTGCTTGACGCTATAATTTCATTAGGATAATCGCAATAAATTCCTAATTTAGGACAAGATCTAATTCTAACTACTTCACTAGCTGATCATCACTAACAGCAGTTTACCTGTAAACCGCCGAAGGATAGACGTCGAGAAGAGCGTTGTCGAAGATTTCGTAGATTCTCGGATCTGACAGGAATTTTAAACTGTTTTAATTTTCCGGAGACAAAGCCAGAGAAAAATATCGACTAAAATAATTGCCATAAAATCGTTTTGCTTCGTCCGACATGTGTCGTCTCATTTCGTCAAAGTGTAATTGCCGTTTCATGATGTTGCTTTGTGATACAAAGCCACTTTGTCGCAATGAGGAAAGAGAAAGAAAGAAACTTATTTTCACACATTTCGAGATAAAGTCATCACGACTACAAACGCGAGAATCGTAACAAGAAAAGAAAAAACTCGAAAAAATAAAATGTATTTTACACATCCAAATAACTTGTTTTTCTCAGTGCCGATAAAGTTACGATTATGATACAATTCTAGGAGTTTTGTACTGGCCATGTACACATATAAAGGAGACCACTTCGACCCCGTACTTGCCAACCTCTACCTGAAGAGAAGTGGTCCACGCGTGGAGGGCGGCCTTCGTAGCCCCGTAGATGCTTATGCTCGGCAAAGGCTTGTCGGCGCTGGGCTGGATATCACGATAATTCTGCTACAATTCTCCCGCAAAATCGGCATCAGCTCCCGCGTAATTCTCATTGTTCCCAACAGATTCACCTTTACCTCATGCTCCGCAAGATTCTGCGTTTGCCATTCGAATTCGCCGAAGATCATAACCCCCGCGTTATTCACCAACGCGCGCAGTACTGCGGAGAATAAAAATCTTACAGACTCTAAATTTACTCCATTCCTACATACTTTTTTCAGTCGTTCGTTTCATTCTTTTTTCACAGCGCTTATTTAATTTCCGTTCCTCCAACAAGCTCTTAACTTTGTCTGAAAAGTCTCGAGCGGATCGTTCATTCGTGATATCGAGTTGGTGAACGATGAACGCCTGGAGAACGCACGGAGAACGCCTTTGTTCTCCAACGCTTCAACAGCAGCGTTGGAATTAGACATTGTTGCTGTTTATATATATTAAGGTGGTCCTTATTTACTCGACAAAAATTTTTTTTTTAATTTTTTTTGCGGCACCCCCCAAAATGTTTCCAATTCACAAAAAAATAATCCCTGCCAAAGTTCAGCTTGATCGGATAACGGAAACTCGTGCCTCCGGTTCTTTAAACATTTAAATTCCCTTGTATTAAACTGTTTACACAATTAACATTGATTTTTAAAGTGTATTTTCCACAAAAATCGGCCTAGAGGACTTTTCTTTTTTATTTAACATGTGTACCTTGCTTTTCTGCACCGTTTGAGACCTTATATGTCTTATTTAAACAATTAGGTAAATTATTATTAATAACTAAAAATAAAAGTAAATAGTTATTGCATTTATTGTATCCTGACATAGTTGGGAGCCCCTCGGACCCCTATTCTAGGAGGGGGCCTGAGGAGACTTAAGGGGGAAAACCACTGTGACGGTCGGAAAAAGAATGCTATTTTCGTAAATTTTTTTTCGCAAGAAATAATAAATTTAATAAAATTGGTTTTTTATTTCTTTAAAGTACATATATTGAATATATTGCAAAAAAAAATCGTTGAAAAATATTAATATTTGCGCCTTTAGCGTGTGGTACAGTGTACCTCCGCAAAAAAATTGTGGGTGCGCGGGCGCTCATGTTCCGTCAGAACGGGATGTCTAAAATAGAAAAATTTGGTGTTATTTTAAACTTATACGAATGTAGTTTCAGTTAAGCGTACGGATTTTTTGAAATATTAATCTTTAACAAAATAGCGCAGTTCTAAAAAAAAAATTCAAAATTCAACCGAATTTTTTTTTTACTTTTTTAATTGTTTTTCAAAAACTAATTGTTTTAATGTTTGTTCTTCTTTTGGCTCTAAACATACTACTATAACTTTTGTAGCCCATACATAATTTTTTCCAGCTGGTCAAGCAATAAATGCAATAACTATTTATTTTTATTTTTTAGTTATTAACAATTTACCTAATTGTTTAAATGAGACGTATAAGGTCTCAAACGATGCAGAAAAGCAAGACACACATGTTAAAAAAAGAAAAGTGCTTTAGGCCGATTTTTGTGGAAAATACGCTTTAAAAACCATGTTGATGGAATAAACAGTTTAATAGAGAACTCAAATGTTTAAAAATCCGGGGGCACGAGTTTCCGTTATCCGATCGAGCTGAGCTTTGGCAGGGATAATTTTTTTGAGAATTGGAAACATTCTGGGGGGTGTCGCAGAATAAATTTAAAAGTCGAAAAATAAGGACCACCCTAATATATATATATACATATATATATATATGGGACATTCCACGTCAACTGAGACAGAGCTATGCCCAAAATTTGTCACGACCAAAAAAATCGTTCCTGGGCTCTAAATGTTCGTACTCTCATGTACTTTCGAAGGTCACATGGCGCTTGCGGAAAATTCAAAATGGCGGTCAATAGGGAGCCCATTAACCCCATTAAATATCACATTTCATCCGGAAAATGACGATCCCCAAAATTTGTCACGATCAAAAAAATCGTTTTAGGGCTCAAAATGTTCGTACTCCCATGTACTTTCGAAGGTCACATGGCGTTTGCGGAAAATTCAAAATGGCGGATTAAATATGGCCGCCCGTAAAAAAATGTCACTTGATTCGGATGAAACTCGGTACTAGAGGGTTTTCGAGGTCGCTGATTCTGAATGTAAAGTCGAAATTCGGAAATTCAAGATGGCGGTCAATAGGGAGCCCATTGATCACAACTGTCGCTCAATATTGTCGAGTCACAACCTACTTTTCACACTAGTTCTTCCCATTCCTGGCTGGACGTCTTCATAGTTGACAACTCGGACAAGATGTTATCATTTCGTAAGTCCGACGCTCCTTTCATCAATGGTCACGATCTTATCGAATTGATTTACTCATTTGAAGTGCCGTCCTTCAAGAGTCGCACCCTTGTTCGGCGTTGCTACAAAAAATTCGACAAACAAGCGTTCACTATCACTCTCACCTCCATGTTATCCTCATCTTTTCCACGTGATTTCGGTCAAACGAGTCCCAGTGTTTCAGACCTCGATGATTTCCTCAACACCATTACCAAGGACATCACTGCCAGTTTGAATCTGTATGCTCCTCTTCATACTTTTAAAGTGACTCGTCCGTCAGCGCCTTGGCTGACTGAGGCTCTTACTCGAAAAATTAGGCATCGCAACCGGCTCTTCAATATCGCGCGTAGATCTGGTGACATCCTGGATTTTCACATTTATAGGCTTTACAGAAATAATCTCACGCGTGATCTGAGACGAGCCAGAGAGCAGTATCACACGGATAAACTAAGCACAATTTCTGATCCGTCCAAGATGTGGCGCGAGCTTGCCAATATTGGTCTAATCGAATCACCTCGTTCTTCACCCCTTAACTTCTTCTCACGTGATCTTTTAAATGCCCATTATGCTTCTATCTCAAATTGTTATCCTTCTTGTACTCAATCCCAATTTTCATTTTTCTCAAATATCGTTTGATGATCTGCGCTCTATAACAGCTTCACCTTCCTCTTTTTTTTTACTTCTGGCTGTGATCAGTTACCACTATTCGCCATCGCCTTGGCCCTCCCCCATATTGGTAATCTCCTGACCTCATTTTTCAATTGTTATCTCAACTCAGGTCATTTCCCATCTCCTTGGAAACGCGCAATAGTACGTCCACTCTCCAAAGTCAAAACACCTCTCTCTCCTTCCAACACAAGACCCATAGCCAACCTGTGTGAACTCTCAAAATTATTTGAAAAAATTATTCATCGCCAAATCGTGGACTTCATTAATTTACATCACATCCTTGATGACAGGCAGTCTGGTTACCGCAAGGGTTATTCGACCCAGTCTGCCCTTCTGCGATTAGCTCATGATATCAGGAGTGGCGTTGACGTAGGTGAGGTACTGATTCTTGTTCTTTTCGACTTTAGTAAGGCTTTTGACACTGTCTCTCATCTTTTGCTTCTGACCAAACTTAGGAAACTGGGCTTTTCTGATCTAGCCCTCAAACTAATTTTTTCGTACCTCACCGGTCGTCTTCAAGCAGTGGTCGATTTGGAGGGTGTTTTCTCCGAGTGGCTATCTGTTACCGCTGGTGTTCCGCAAGGATCCGTCTTAGGACCTCTCCTTTTTTCTCTTTTCATCAATGATATCGGCGCGTTCCTAAGGTTTACAGAGCACTTGATCTTTGCTGATGACACACAAATTTATCGTAGGTGTCTCGTTAGTGAATTAAAATACTGGGCTGCAATTTGTGGCGCACGATGTGAGTGTTGTCTTTGAATTTGCGGCTACAAATGGACTGACTCTCAATCTCAATAAATCCAAGGTCTTAATACTCGGCAGCAGACGTCACGTCAAGCAAATCAATCTTATCGACCTTCCCCTCATTTCTATTGGTGGTATTTCGATTCCCTATGTTGCTGAAGCGCGAAATCTGGGAGTCATTATGAGGTCTGACCTGTCTTGGGATAGCCATGTCACCCATATTGTATAAGCTCAAGTTTCATAAGAACTCCTTGTCACTTCAGCTACGGGTAAAACTTGTGACTGCATTGATTTGGCCTTTGTTGGATTACTGTTCTCTTGTGTACAATGATGTAACCGATGAGCTCAACGATAGATTACAGAGGCTTATCAACTGTGCGATTCGCTTCATATTCAATTTAAAACGTGATGAACATATCACGCCTTTTCGTCATCAACTGGGGTGGTTGTCTGTAAAAACCAGACGTCTGTACTTTCTGGGAATTGAGATGTACAGGATATCCCGCGGTATGTCTCCTAGTTACCTCTCCGAAATCTTCATCAGGCCTGATTCCTTGATTAGACGATCGTCGCGATTGGCACTGGAACATGCATTTCAAATTCTTATCCATAGGACTGAGACATATCATAGGTCCTTCCATCTCGCAGGAATTTATCTATGGAACTCGCTTCCTACTGAGATTGTGTCCTCTTCGACTGTCACCGAATTTAAACGAAAGCTTCATAACCATCTCTTTTCCCTCGAGTCTATTTCCGTGCATGCTTCCACCTTGGAGTAATCAGATGTTTGAGCATGATTCAAATTTTAATTCTAGTCGCTTTACTCAGTTATTTACATCTAGTTTTAGGTTATTTTATTATAATTCTTGCGATTCTGTTTCTTCCGTTTGCGATATTGGTGTATACACCTCCTTGTACACCCTTTGTGGAGTTGCGGGATGCTTGCTTAATCTCGCTCACTTTTTTAATACTAATTCTATTTCCCTTATTATGCTTGCGCTCCGTCCTCCGCCAGGGGTGTATCACCTACTTGCTGTATTATTATTATTATTATTTTATTATTTTTTTGGTTACCGCTATGTAGCGATCACACAGCGTTCTTTTGTATATCTCTTGATTGCCTAAAGTCCAGACTATGGCATAAATAAACATCTCTCTCTCTCTCTCCTCTCTCTCATCTCTCTCTCTCCTCTCTATCTCTCTCTCATCCTCTCTCATCTCTCTCTCTCTCTCTCTCTCTCCTCTCTCTCTCTCTCTCTTCTCTCCCTCTCTTCTCTCTCTCCTCTCCTCTCTCTCTCCCTCTCCTCTCTCTCTCTCTCCTCTCTCCTCCTCTCTCTCTCTCTCTCCCTCTCCTCTCTCTCTCTCTCTCTCTCTCTCTCTCCCTCTCCCTCTCTCTCCTCTCTCCCTCTCCCTCTCCCCTCTCCCTCTCCCTCTCCCTCTCCCTCTCCCTCTCTCCTCCCTCTCCCTCCCCTCTCCCTCTCCCCTCTCCCTCCCCTCTCCTCTCCCCCTCTCCCTCTCCCTCCTCTCTCCCTCTCCCTCTCTCCCTCTCCCCTCTCTCCCTCTCCCTCTCCCTCTCCCTCTCCCTCTCCCTCTCCCCTCCTCTCCCTCTCCCTCTCCCCTCTCCCTCTCCCTCTCCCTCTCCCTCTCCTCTCCCTTCTCTCCCTCTCCCTCTCCCTCTCTCTCTCCCTCTC
>NW_027250327.1:0-26679 GCF_030848795.1 Temnothorax nylanderi | reverse complement strand
TAGATAGCAAATTGGTTTTAGTCTTAAAATGTTCCTTAATTATGTCTCCCAAAATATGCACAATGAGATTTGCATGTTTATCCCTTCGGCCGACCCAAGCGTGAACACCCCGTACGTACAAAGAGTAAAGTACCAGTTAAAATAGAGATAGCGAATTGATTTTAGTCTTAAAATGTTCCTCAATTTATGTGCTCCCAAAAATACACAATGAATTTCCGTATTTATCTCCTTTGGCCGACCCAAACGTGAATATCCCGTACGTACAAGAGTAAAGTACCAGTTAAAATACAAATAGCAAATTGGTTTTAGTCTTAAACGTTCCTTAATTTATGTGCTCCCAAAATATGCACAATGAGATTTTCATGTTTATCCCCTTTGGCCGACCAAATGTGAACATCCGTACGTACAATAAGTACCATTAAAATAAATAGCAAATTGGTTTTAGTCCCGTAAAATGTTTCCTTAATTTATGTGCCCCAAATATGCCAATGAGATTTGCATGTTTATATCCCCTTCGGCCGACCCAAACGTGAACACCCCGTACGTACAAGAGTAAAGTACCAGTTAAAATAGAGATAGCAAATTGATTTTAGTCTTAAAAATTCCTCAATTTATGTGCTCCCAAATATACACAATGAGATTTCCGTATTTATCTCCTTTGGCCGACCCAAACGTGAATATCCCGTATGTACAAGAGTAAAGTACCAGTTAAAATACAATAGCAAATTGTTTTAGTCTTAAAACGTTCCTTAATTTATGTGCTCCCAAAATAGGCAACAATGAGATTTGCATATTTATCCCCTTCGGCCGACCCAAACATGAACATCCTGTACGTACAAGAGTAAAGTACCAGTTAAAATAGAGATAGCAAATTGGTTTTAGTCTTAAGATGTTCTTTAATTTATGTGCTCCCAAATATACACAATGAGATTTCCGTGTTTTATTCCCTTCGGCTGACCAAACGTGAACACCCCGTACGTACAAGAGTAAAGTACCCATTAAAATAGAGATAGCGAATTGATTTTAGTCTTAAAATGTTCCTCAATTTATGTCTCCCAAAATATACACAATGAGATTTCCGTATTTATCTCCTTTGGCCGACCCAAACGTGAATATCCCGTACGTACAAGAGTAAGTACCATTAAAATAGAGATAGCAAATTGGTTTTAGTCTTAAGATGTTCTTTAATTTAGTGCTCCCAAAATATACACAATGAGATTTCCGTGTTTATCCCCTTCGGCCAACCCAACGTGAACATCCCATACGTACAAGAGTAAAGTACCATTAAATAGAGATAGCAAATTGGTTTTTAGTCTTAAAATGTTCCTCAATTTATTCTCCCAAAATATCACAATGAGATTTCCGTGTTTATCTCCTTTGGCCGACCCAAACGTGAATATCCCGTACGTACAAGAATAAAGTACCAGTTTAAAATAGAATAGCAAATTGGTTTTAGTCTTAAAATGTGCCTTAATTTATTGTGCTCCAAAAATGCACAATGAATTTGCATATTTATCCCCTTCGGCCGAACCAAATGAACCCCCGTACGTACACAAAGAGTAAGTACCCAGTAAAATAGAGATAGCGAATTGATTTTAGTCTTAAAATGTTCCTCAATTTATGTGCTCCCAAAATATACACAATGAGATTCCGTATTTATCTCCTTTGGCCGACCCAAACGTGAATATCCCGTACGTACAAGAGAAAGTACCAGTTAAAATACAAATAGCAAATTGGTTTTAGTCTTAAAACGTTCCTTATTTATGTGCTCCCAAAATATGCACAATGAGATTTCATGTTTATCCCCTTTGGCCGACCCAAACGTGAACATCCCGTACGCACAAGAATAAAGTACCAGTTAACAATAGATAGCAAATTGTTTTAGTCTTAAAATGTTCCTTAATTTATTGCTCCCAAAATATGCACAATGAGATTTGTATGTTTATCCCCTTCGGCCGACCCAAACGTGAACCCCCGTACGTACAAGAGTAAAGTACCAGTTAAAATAGAGATAGCAAATTGATTTTAGTCTTAAAATATTCCTCAATTTATGTGCTCCCAAAATATACACAATGAGATTTCCGTATTTATCTCCTTTGGCCGACCCAAACGTGGAATCCCGTATGTACAAGATAAAGTACCAGTTAAAATACAATAGCAAATTGGTTTTAGTCTTAAAACGTTCCTTAATTTATGTGCTCCCAAAATAGGCACAATGAGATTTGCATATTTATCCCCTTCGGCCGACCCAAACATGAATATCCTGTACGTACAAGAGTAAGTACCAGTTAAAATAGAGATAGCAAATTGGTTTTAGTCTTAAGATGTTCTTAATTTATGTGCTCCCAAAATATACATAATGAGATTTCGTGTTTTATTCCCTTCGGCTGACCCAAACGTGAATATCCTGTACATACAAGAGTAAAGTACCAGTTAAATAGAGATAGCGAATTGGTTTTAGTCTTAAATGTTCCTTAATTTATGTGCTCCCAAAATATGCACAATGAGATTTGCATGTTTTATCCCCTTCGCCGACCCAAACATGAACATCCTGTACGTACAAGAGTAAAGTACCAGTTAAAATAGAGATAGCGAATTGTTTAGTCTTAAAATGTTCCTCAATTTATTTGCTCCCAATATAACACAATGAGATTTCGTATTTATCTCCTTTGGCCGACCCAAACGTGAATATCCGTACGTACAAGAGTAAAGTACCGTTAAAATACAGATAGCAAATTGGTTTTAGTCTTAAAACGTTCCTTAATTTATGTGCTCCCAAAATATCACAATGAGATTTGCGTATTTATCCCTTTCGGCCGACCCAAACTAACATCCTTACGTACAAGAGTAAAGTACCAGTTAAAATAGAGATAGCAAATTGGTTTTAGTCTTAAGATGTTCTTTAATTTATGTGCTCCCAAAATATACACAATGAGATTCCGTGTTTATCCCCTTCGGCTGACTCCAAACGTGAACCCCCCGTACGTACAAGAGTAAAGTACCAGTTAAAATAGAGATAGCGAATTGGTTTTAGTCTTAAAATGTTCCTCAATTTATGTGCTCCCAAAATATACACAATGAGATTTCCGTATTTATCTCCCTTTGCCGACCCAAACGTGAATATCCCGTACGTACAAGAGTAAAGTACCAGTTAAAATAGAGATAGCAAATTGGTTTTAGTCTTAAAATGTTCTTTAATTTATGTGCTCCCAAATATACACAATGAGATTTCCGTGTTTATCCCCTTCGGCCGACCCAAACGTGAACATCCCATACGTACAAGAGTAAAGTACCAGTTAAAATAAGATAGCAATTGGTTTTAGTCTTAAAATGTTCCTCAATTTATATGCTCCCAAATATACACAATGAGATTTCCGTGTTTATCTCCTTTGGCCGACCCAAACGTGAATATCCCGTACGTACAAGAGTAAAGTACCAGTTAAAATACAGATAGCAATTGGCTTTAGTTTTAAATGTTCCTTAATTTAAGTGCTCCCAAATATGCACAATGAGATTTGCATGTTTATCCCCTTCGGCCGACCCAAACGTGAACACCCTGTACGTACAAGAGTAAAGTACCAGTTAAATAGAGATAGCAAATTGGTTTAGTCTTAAATGTTCTTTAATTTATGTGCTCCCAAAAATACACAATGAGATTTCCGTGTTTATCCCCTTCGGCCGACCCAAACGTGAACACCCCATACGTACAAGAGTAGAGTACCAGTTAAAATACAGTAGCAAATTGGTTTTAATCTTAAATGTTCCTCAATTTATGTGCTCCCAAAATATACACAATGAGATTTCCGTGTTTTATCTCCTTTGCCGCCCAACGTGGGGGAATTCCATACGTACAAGAGTAAAGTACTAGTTAAAATACAGATAGCAAATTGTTTTAGTTTTAAAATGTTTTAATTTATGTGCTCCCAAAATAACACAATGAGATTTCGTGTTTATCCCCTTCGGCCGACCCAAACGTGAACACCCCATACGTACAAGTAAAGTACCAGTTAAAATAGAGATAGCAAATTGGTTTTAGTCTTAAAATGTTCCTCAATTTATGTGCTCCCAAAATATACACATGAGATTTCCGTGTTTATCTCCTTTGGCCGACCCAAACGTGAATATCCCGTACGTACAAGAGTAAAGTACCAGTTAAAATACAGATAGCAAATTGGTTTTGTTTTAAAATGTTCCTTAATTTAAGTGCTCCCAAAAATATGCAAATGAGATTTGCATGTTTATCCCCTTCGGCCGACCCAAACGTGAACACCCGTACGTACAAGAGTAAAGTACCAGTTAAAAAGAGATAGCAATTGTTTTTAGTCTTAAAATGTCCTTAATTTATGTGCTCCCAAAATATACACAATGAGATTTCCGTGTTTATCTCCTTGGCCGACCCAAACGTGAATACTCTTTTCTCTCTCTCTCTCTCTCGTCTCTCTCGCTCTCTCTCTCTCATCTCTCTCTCTCTCTCTCGTCTCTCTCGTCTCTCCTCTCTCTCTCTCTCTCTCTCCTCTCTCTCTCTCTCGTCTCTCTTTCTCTCTCTCGCCTCTCTCTCTCTCTCTCTCTCTCTCCCTCTTCTCTCCTCTCCCTCTCCCTCTCCCTCTCCCCTCTTCCCCTCCTCCCTCTCCCTTCCCTCTCCCTCTCCCCTCTCCCTCTCCCTCTCCCTCTCCCTCCTCCCTCTCCCTCTCCCTCTCCCTCTCCCCTCTCCCTCTCCCTCTCCCCTCCCTCTCCTCTCCCTCTCCTCTCCCTCTCCCTCTCCTCTCCCTCTCCCTCTCCCTCTCCCTCTCCCTCTCCTCTCCCTCTCCCTCTCCCTCTCCCTCTCCCTCTCCCTCTCCCTCTCCCTCTCCTCTCCCTCTCCCTCTCCCTCTCCCTCTCCCTCTCCCTCTCCTCTCCCTCTCCCTCTCCCTCTCCCTCTTCCCCACCTCTCCCTCTCCCTCTCCTCCCTCTCCCTCTCCCTCTCCTCTCCCTCTCCCTCTCCCTCTCCCTCTTCCCCTCTCCTCCTCTCTCTCTCTCTCTCTCCCTCTCCTCTCTCCGTCCCTCCTCCCTCCTCTCTCTCTCTCCCTCTCTCTCTCTTCCCTCTCTCTGTCTCCCTTCTTTTCCCCCCTTTTAATTTTCTTTTTTTGGCTGCTCTGCGCCTTTAAAAGTCGGCTGCTTTGCGCCCATAAAAATCGGCTGCTCTGCGCCTTTAAAAATTGGCTGCTTTGCGCCTTTAAAAGTCGGCTGCTTTGCGCTTATAAAAATTGGCTGCTTTGCGCCTTTAAAAATCGGCTGCTTTGCGCCCAAAAAAATCGGTTGCTCTGCGCCTATAAAAATTAATTGCGCTTTAAGAAATCTGTTGTGCGCCTATTTTATACAATGTCTCTAAAGACTCAAAATATTATTTTAAAGCCTGCAGACAAAGATATAATTACCCGAGGCGAATCGCTTACGGACGTACATATAAATCATTTCTATAGACTTTTACAAAGTTGTTCAGATTATAGACCTGTCGGAACATGGCAAATACAATTGCCTGATATGATTCAACCTATATCACAAGATAAAAAACACATTCAAATATTGTATAGTTCGTCACATTGGGTGTGTAGTTATTATGATACAAAAAATCTATATATATATGATTCCTTAAATAATAAAACATTGCATAAAGATCATAAGCAATTCTTGGAAAGATTATTTCCAACATTTGACTTTAAAAAACGTCCCGTCAAATTTGCTACTGTGCAACGTCAACCGAACAGTAGCGATAGTGGTGTTTTTGCTATAGCTTTTGCTACTTCATTGTTATTCAATATTAAACCTGACAAAGTAAAGTATGAACATAAGTTTATGCGTTCACATTTAATACAAATTTTGGAAAATAATGTTATTGAACATTTTCCTCAGGATTTGCAATGTGCTAATCCCCAAAAAGTACTTCCATTAGCAGTGATAAGAAATAGAGAGGTTAAAGCGACTGCTCGACGCATGAGAAGACATTTTGAAAGTAATTACGCTAAAGAATGTCGGGCAGAAAAACAGAATTTAGAAAATCGCGCTACAAAACAGCAACGATGCAATCAGAGTTTACCAAATAATCGTGCTCAAGATTCACAATGTGCTGTTTCTCAAAGAGTATTTCCATTAGCGATAATAAAAGCGACAGAAACTGAAGCGATTGCTAAAAGTGCAGAGACACATTTTGAAAGTAATTATGCTACAAAATTTCGTGCAGAGCAACTGGATTTAAACAATCGCGCTATTATAAAGCGACAGCGATCCAAACAGAATTTAGAAAAAAAAGTAATTTTAAACCCTGAAGAAAAAGATATAATTATTCAAGGCGAATGGATTATGGACGATCATATGGATCATTTTCATACACTTTTGCGAAGTTGTTCAAATTATAGACCTGTCGGAACATGGCGAATCCAAATTCCTCAATTAATTCAACGTATACCAGAAGATAGAAAACATATACAAATATTGAACAGTTCGTCAGCTCCATTAAATTGTACAGATCCAAAACTTAGAAATCGAACTGGACATTGGGTATGTAGTTATTACGATACAACAAAAATATATATCTATGATTCACAAAATAAAAAAAAATTGCACGAACATCACGAGGTATTCTTGAGAAAATTATTTCCAACGTACGACTTTGAGAAACATCCTGTCGAATTTCCTACTGTGCAATATCAACCAAACTGTAATGATTGCGGAGTTTTTGCTATAGCTTTTGCGATTTCGTTATTTTTTGATATTAAACCTGACGAAGTTAGATATGATCATAGAGCAATGCGTTCACATTTGTTAAAGATTTTCGAATCGAATACAATTGAACATTTTCCTCAAGATTCACAAAGTGATGCTCAGACAGTGCTTCCATTAACAGTAATAAGAGATAGAGAGGCTAAAGCAACTGCTCTACGTATAAATAGACATTTATCTCAGAAAGATTCCTGTGAAAACATTAGTAATACTGGAAATAATTGCGCTAAGAAACGTTGTCGAGAGGAACAGGACTCGTCAGATAATGATCGTGCTAAAAAACGGCGTCGATATCAGAATTCAGAAAACAATTGTGTTAATAATACTAAAATTAATTGCGCTAAGAAACGTTGCCGAGAGGAACAAGACTCGGCAGAAAATGATTGTGCTAAAAAACGGCGTTGATATCAGAATTCAGAAGACAATTGTGCTAAAAGACGACGTCGCTATAAAGACAACTTACAAAAGTATCGTCTTAATAAGCGAAAATATTATCTTATACATTCTCAGCAAGAACGAGATAGACAAAAAAATATAAGCGAAAACATTATCTTATACAGTCTCAGCAAGAACGAGATAGGCAAAGAAAATATAAGCGAAAACATTATCTTCTACATTCTCAGCAAGAACGAGATAGACAAAGAAAATATTCTGATCGTAAATGGCTTTATAATAAGCGATATTATGAGAGAAAGAATTCTAAATACGTACCTGCGAACAAAAATCGCGATATTGCCACAAATATTACTAGAAAATATGCAAAGTTTTGGTCACGAAATTACATACAATTTCTTATTCCTGTGGCAATTGAAGACATCGAAAACAAACTTAATATTAAAAATCCTACTGAAAGACGATTAGAAGCCGAAAGAATCTTACGTTGGTGTATGCGTATTCGAGATAGTTTTGTCAGCAAGATCTCTAAAATATTAGCTTCACTTAAAAAGAAATCAGACGTGTGCTTGACTCTTGCCGCTGAATGCTCTATAAATGACGATAAAATACGTGCATTATGTGGCACATCGGGACATACAGCTTCATCCGAAAATTATTTTATCGACACATATCGTAACATTACTTCATCACAACTGTTGGTAATTAACGAGAAAGGTAAAACTACGAATGTATTACCTTTGCAACAAGCACGAGTCAAAAAATCATGGTTATGCAATGCTTTGTGTAAAATTTATGATGATCCGTTGATGAAGATTCTAATCGATCGTTATGAAAAATTCCTGAAAACGATATTTACCTGTACTTTAAAGAAAATACCACAATTGTTAACAGATATTCATACATGTACGATAAAGAATTCTGATAGAAAGGGTCACACACATGCCTGTTACATTGATGCAACTCTTTGCAAAGCTCTATTTCTTCCTGTTTTATTATTATTTATCACCCCATTTTCCAATGGTGAGATATATTAAACGTTTAATTTATCAAATGACAAGTTTATACGACAAAGTGTTAAATCTGGAGAAGGCTTTAACTTCTGTTGATTTAGACACGTTAAACGAAATTATAATTTCGGCACAACAAAAAGCATATATGTACAAACATCAGCAGAATCGTACTACTTTGAGTGAAGATGAAATCATGTCTCGTTTTAAAAACGCATTTAAGGCTTTTACTAAACGCTCCATGGACACACCTCGATATGTTTGTGCATCATGTGAGAGACTTTTATATAGAAGAAGTGTCTCTGAATTTAATAAGCTTAAAGCACGACTAGATATTCCAATTTGGAGAGATTTAATGGCGCATTTAGAAAAACATAATATTACTCCGCAATACATATGTCATTACTGTAAAAAAAATTCCGTGACGGATTAATACCTGCGTATTGCATTTTAAATGATCGTATTGTACATGATCCACCTGAAGTAATATCATGTCTTAACCAGTTTGAAAAAATTCTCATACAAAGAGCTAAAACTTTTCAAACTGTCGTTACAATGAAACCTGTTAGTAACAAGAAATTGCCTCACAGACAAATGGTATAAAAAGTAAAAGGTAGAACGTTTCATTTACCGTTACCTTTACAAGAAACATTGAATAAAATATGTCCTGATACTGATCCAATTAATACCAATCACGAATTGTACTTTATACGTGTTAGAGGTATTCCGACAAAATCAAAAATGATTTGGGAAGAAATGGTAGACGTTAACAAGGTTTTTGACGCCTTAGTGTGGTTAAAAGAACATAATCCTTTATATTCTCATATTGTATTGCCAAATACTTGTAAGGAGTTTTATTTACAAACGTCATTATTATTCGATCCAGAGTTTGAAGTACAGGAGACAGAAAATGCTACTGAATCTGATTTGGATGACAAACGCGAATCGAGCTCAAAAAGTCCAACGCAAGAAAACAATGTAAACGCTACTTTAAACAATGAGCGTAAGGCAATGTCAACTCAGGTTCTTGAGGAAAATAATGATGATTATTACGAGCAATATACTATTTATCCTTTATATGAAAAAAAATTATGTAAAACTGATACCGCCTTATATCAAATGTTAAAAATAGCCGATTTGCCCTTGGACAATCGTGAGGCATCTTTAGATCTATTGTGTTTTCCAGATTTATTTCCTCTTGGTATTAATGGACGACACCAAGCTAGACGGGTTAAACTTCACGACCATGAATTTGATAAATGTTGTTTGATGTCCAAACATCCACAATTCAGATTAAATATACAATTCGTATTTTTTCTGTATAATCTATACACTTTTCGTCAAATAAATCGTGGTATTTATAGCAAACTATGTACAACTAAGCGTTATACGGCTTCAGAATATTTAGAAGCACTACAGACAGATGTATTAGAATCTGACTTGAGTACAATATTCGCCACTATAAGAAATACGGAACAATACTGGCGTATACCAAGGAGTAATTTAAGATGTATGACGCAAGAATACGGACCTGCGACATGGTTCGTAACATGGAGTCCTGCTGAATGGCTGATGCCTGACTTAGCTGCGTATCTTCGTGAAGTAAATGGATGGCCTGACGATTCGACGCCCATTAGTGTACTCGTTGCTAAGGATTCCGTGTCAACGTCAAGGTTTCTTGATAATAAATTTAAAGCATTCCTTGATTTTATTTGTTCCAAAGATAACCCGATCGGAAAAGTAGCGCATTACTTCTGGCGACGAGAATACCAAGGTAGAGGTATACAACATTTTCATTTATTAATTTGGATTGAAGGTGCGCCAATTATCGGGAAATCTTCTGTTGAAGAAGTTTCTCAATTTATTTTGCAACACATAACTTGTGAAATGCCAGATCCAAAGATTTCACCATTGTTATACAGGCGAGTCAATACGCATCAACGACACAAACATAACGATTATTGTCTTCGTTCTAAAAAAGTAGGACGCAAAACGATTCGTGTGTGTCGTTTCGGGTTTCCTCGTCCTGTCACGGAAACGTTGATTTTGAAAGATGTCATAAGTTCGATAGCAGGTAGGAAACGATTGAAACATAGAAGTAGGCTTTATCATGTTCCTCGAAAACATGATGAGATCAATATAAATGATTATCATCCTGTTCTTCTTACGGTATTAGAAGGAAATGTCGATATACAATACGTAAGTGAAACATCCACGTTGCTTACTTGGTATATTACTAAGTACGTAAATAAACCAGGAAAATGTGAAATATCTGATGCTGTCCTTGATAGTAAAAATAAGAAAAAGAAATCATTGCGTCAAGAACTTTGGAATTTTACTTTGCGAGCCACGAGTAATAGGGAATGTGGATCTCTTGAAGCCTGTGATGGAATGTGTGGTATTCCTTTATGGGGGACTGATTCAAAAACGACTATAAAATGGTTAGATGTTAATCAGATAAGACGTAGAAAAGTTAAAACTTATAAGGAAATTGAAGCTCTTGACGGAGATTCTACAAATATATTTTGTCCATCTATAATAGATGAACATTATCCACGGAGACCGAAAGAATTGGAATCTATGTTTTTATATGAGTTTGTACAGTGGTATGATATTTTGAAAAATAAACCACGAGGTAAAAATATTGAATACTACACAATGGAGAATGGTTATTATCTAAAACGGCGACAGCGTGGATGTCTTATTAATCACTATAAATATAATGTCAATACGCAGCCGGAAAATTATTTCTTTTCATTACTGCTCATGTTTAAACCGTGGCGGAAAATAGAAGATCTTAAAGATGGATGTGATACATATACAGAAGCATTTCACAAGGGAAAGTTATATCTTACGGAAGCATTGCAATATCATGAAAAATTAGAGGAAGTGCAAAAAGCATTTGAAACTGCGAAGCAATTAGTTGACCAATATTTAAATGATTTTGAAAAACAGCATGAGTCTCAAGATGATCCCGATAATCCAATAGGTGTTCAAAATATTGAGGCTGGTGAAGCGATGCAAGATTTTAAGGATCTTGGTGACAAATTAGATCAGGAAATCGATGTATCTGAAATGATTTCAAATATGAACGCAGATCAAAGAAGAATATTTGACAGAGTGATCAACGCCGTAACGATATCGCCGGATGATAAACAATTTAAACATTTACTATTATACGTTAGCGGAGAAGGAGGTACTGGTAAAAGTTTCTTAATTAAAACAATTAAATGCTGGATAAAACAAAATCTCAACAAGGATACTGCTGTAACAGCACCTACTGGTATAGCGGCGTTTAATATCGCTGCTTTAACAAATCACAGGCAATACCAGTTACCTGTTGAACATGGTGATCAATCTCCTAAGTATACACTATTATCTGATCACGTTTTGAAAGTTTTACGGGCAGATCTTAAAGATGTTAGTCTTATTATAAATGATGATGTTTGAGATTGCGCTACCCTTGCTGAAAATCGCATTAATCGCATGTCAAGTAGCCTCTTCAAGAATTTGTCGACGTTAATGTTCAATATGGCATGGATCTTTCATCGCATCGGAAAGTTCGCTAATCGCTAGCAATAACACAGCCACGGCCGACCGGGCGCACAAATAAAGTCAAACAACAACGCTTTTGTGACCGGAACAACGAATGGATTTACTAAAAATTGAAATATAGCCACTTACTACTTGGGCTGTGTTTACGGTCGCCACTGTATTTTCAGGCTTAAATACAGAAACCCGATACAACTGCGTTGCCCCGTCCTTCCTTCTTTCAGCAAGATGGCTGTCGTTTCTACGTCGCAGGCGCGTTCAAGGCCGTCGGCCACGCCCTTGTTAAGCGAAGCGTATATACGGAACTTGGGATAGGATGTTCACTGGGGTCGCGAAGTAATGCTTTTTGTTTATTATAAACAAATAATAGTTTATTAAAAAATAGATTGTACAGCAATCTCTCCTAGCGCGCGTGTTCGCTCGACCGCGTGTAACTACGTCGAGTTGTTGTCGAAAAACCGCTTATTCGGTTAATGCGGATCTTAACGATCAATATAAGCGCAATAGGAATATTCCCGTATCACGCACTCACTGTCTCTAACAATAGATTAATCACGCTACTGACGCTAGCGGATAACGGAATAAGACCGCCTTTTTCGATGTGTATGACGCAACCGGTATCTCTACGAATTAACGTCTCGAAAGTTCGCGACGGACTGTCCGTGATAATATTTCGTTCACGCTACTAACGCTAACGGATAACGGGATAAGAACGCCTTTTCCGATTTGTATGGCGCAACACGTGTTGACGCCTCGAAAACTCACGACGGACTGTCCGGGAGGAACGGGTCGAGTTCTCCCACCTTAGACTCACGCATGCGCTGAGTCGTCATTTTAGGCGCGCAACCTTCGCACTGGCGGAGCGCACCTTCGGGTGTAGATGGTACGACTCCATCTGCACTTCGCTTGCCGAGTCGTTCTTGGGACTCGGCACCTTTTCGTGAGATGCTACACTAAAGTGCAACGGCGCGACTTGGCTTTCGCACTCGCGTGAACCAAACGCGTCGCTGCACGCAACTTCGCGCAAGCGAACCAAAAGTCACTCGACTCGCATCGAGTGACTCTCAACGTCACAACAGACGAATCCTATGAAACCAGGTAAGTATTAATTTTCTCTTTCTTTCAGGTACCCGGGATCGCCATGGAATCGTCTCATCTAATCACCGGAGTCGGTGTAATAAAGGTAAGTATAAAAGGTAAGTATAACGCGGCTTATAAGTACCGCACGCATAATTGCATAATAATAAAATCTTAAATCGACAGGGAATAATGTTTAAGTATCAAAATCATGAATATAATATCAAATTGGCTGAATGCCGTCTAAAAGTGTAGAAAGTTCACAAAAGTGTAATAAAGTGTAACTGAATATAATGAAAATCAATGCATAACGCAATGTGAAATAAATCTTTGCCTGGAACAACTCCATTTGGCCGTTCTCTCTTCCGTGAGATGTAACTGTAAATAATACATGTGAAATTTAATGAATTTAACGAATCTGCACTCGGAGTGCTAAAAGTGTATCAAAAGTGTAACTGCCGTGGCTGGCTCATCTCGCACGCTTATTCTAAGACGTCGAGTGTAGAAAGTGTAAAAGGTGTTGCACCTTTCGGTGGCTTGGTCTCGCCCGCTGATATCTGTCATGCAGGTGTAAAAAAAAAGTGTCAAAAGTGTGGTTAAAGTGTAGAGCCTTCGCCGGCTCGTCTCGCACGCTGAAATTGACATGCAAGTGTAGAAAGTGTCAAAAGTGTAAACAAAGGTGTAGAGCCTTCGCTGGCTCGTCTCGCACGCTGAATCTTAGAAACAGGTGTAGGTGGTGTATCAAAGTGTACTGAAAGTGTAATTGCTTGAAACGCGTTAAATTATGTGAACTTTTGCTACATACTCGGGAATTCGTCCCGCTCGTTGTTTGTATTAGTATTATAAATGAAATTAAACAAATGAAATATCTTTTAAACGAATTGTGTCGTCCAGCTGTCATTCTTTGATCAGCCGTGGATCTACTCCTACGCCCAGTATTAATATGTAGAGTGTAAATAATAAATATAGTGTTATGACCATGTCTGTGTCAGGGAAATTGATAATTAATGGAAAAAATATGATTATTGATGTTATTAAGAATTCTGAAAGTCTCATATTAAAAATTGTGGTTCCGAATTGTTTTTAGCTGCGTAAACTAATAGGATCATATATATTATGAATATTGTAAAAAGTATCAGGATAAACGTTATAATCGTTATGTAAAATCTGTCTGTGGGCATTTTTAATAACCCTTGTTTGAATATATTAGAATTATAATGCAAATTAATGCTACTGCAAAAGAAATAAATGTTAACGTTAATATTATTGGTTTGTACCTCTCTGGAGGCATTACTCTCCTTCCAAACGGATTCTTCAGGAATAGGATGTGTAATTAGGGTAATTTTTTGTGTTTAATTGTAAATCTCTTTTCTTTATTTTAGAGTGTTGCTTTTTTAGCTTGTGGTGTGTAACAGGTGTATGTATCTTTGTGATGCTCGTATGGCTGTTCAACAGTGTTGTTATTCTAAAATTTTAATTCTACTCGATCAATTCGTAAAACGTTAAAACATAAAATCATTATAAAATGTACCCTTTTGGTACTTGTTGCTCTTAAAGCATATATAAAAAATAAATATGACCTTTTACATAAAGTCTTTGTACATGTGCACCCTATAGGCTCGCGTACTCCTTCTCGGGGTCGGCTGCACTCGGCTGCTGCACCTCCTCCACCTCGACCATCATGGGCTGGCACTCGTCCCGCCCGGCCTGTCCAGCGGGCTGTACGCTTACCTCCAACAACCGGCGCACCTCCTCGTCGGGGTCGCAATGATGTGTGTCAGGGTTTATCTGGCTGTATGTTTCGCAGAGGCCGCTGTCCTCCTCGTTCTCGGTCTGGCTATGCTGTTCGGGCGCTGATCTGTTCGCACCCTGCTCCTTCTGCACCTTTTGTCTCTGCGGTTGGTCCCGGTTCATACTGGAACTCGGCTCGCTGCTTCCACGACTCGATCTGGGAACGGAGGGTTTATCCTTCGGTTTTACTTTCACTAAGGAAAGATCCATGCCATAAACATGACACTCGAAAACATGTAACGAGCACGTCGGATCTTCAACCGAAACCGTGACGTAAGCGCGATGACGTGGGCCATCGATGGCCAATCACCTTCCCGAAATTATTTGTAACGAGCCTGGAGGGAGTTTCGCCTCGGAGGTGATAAAGGGATCGCCGCTGCGCCGCGGAATCGATTTCGTTCGAGGATCACCGCCAGTACACCGCTTCATACCATTCGCACTCGCTTGCTTGATTTCACCCGCTTAGAATTATCGCTCGTGCAAATCGCTTGAACGCTACTTGCAAACCGCTTAAACGCTACTCGCAATCCGCCCTCGACACCGAATTAGCTTGTGCAGCTAAATTCTCTGCTTTTCGCTGTGATAGATTCAGTGCGCGCTATCACTCACGGCTCTGAACTCTGTAAATAATTGTACACATTAGACTGTGAATATACTTTGTTTTATTTTCGTGTATTTTTGGACTTGCTGTTTTCTTTGTGGTCGTCTCGTTGCCTCGCGCTACATCGCGCTACCGCGTGCTCTCGAACATTTCTGGTCCTTCGAGCCGGATTCGACCGGCAACCGCTAACTCGGGAGTGCTTCCTCAACGGACGACTGCAGCCATGAGCATGGATCAGAGCGCCTTGTTGAACGGTCAGCACGACATCCACAGGCGCATCGCCCACGCGATGACCAATCTACGGAAGCAGGGTACAGAGAACATCACCCTCGACGCTGTGAGAACTCGCCTCCGCATTCTCGACGACTTGTGGGCCAAGTTTGAGTCAAACCACGATCTCATTCGGGCATGCTACAGAGATCTCTACACCGAGAGTGAGTACTTTAAAACCGATTTCTTTGACACCGTCGAGAATGCGTACGTGCATCAGCACAGCTTGCTCACCACCTACGCAAGCACGTTGAAAGCCGCGTTGCCCCAGGTGCCAGCTGGGCCAGAGCAGGGTGGCGAACGCGCCCCCAAGACCTCGCTACCGCGTATCACGTTACCTTACTTCTCGGGCGCGTACGAGGAATGGCCGTCGTTTCGGGATCTCTTCCTATCGGTCATCGGTGAGAACTCGTCGATCTCGAACACGGAGCGGTTCCATTACCTCCGATCTTGTCTGCGGGGGCCCGCTGAAAAATTAGTGCGTTCGTTAACAGTGACCGGAACCAATTACGACCGCGCGTGGGCCATTCTAAGTAGACATTTCGAGAATAAAAGGGAGTTGATACGCTCCAACTTCGCCACGTTTACCGCCGTGGCGAAGATGAAGGGAGAAACCGCAGACGAGCTGAGCCGCATCTTCAACGCCGTCACAACCGCCGTCAATGCTCAGGAGAGCATCGGGAGGCCCATCGAGTCCCATGGAATGGACCTCTTCAACCACCTGGTTGTCGAGCTCTTTGACCAGCGCACGCGACTCGAGTGGGAATCGTTCATCTCCGACTCCGTCGATCCGCCGGAGCACGAGAAGCTCACGGACTTTATTGCGAAGCGTGTCCTCACGCTAAACGCCGCGAAACCGAAACCCGCCGCGAAAGCCTCCGATTCCACTCGGTCCGCGAAGACCCACGTCGCGAAACAAGGGTCTAAAGACAGTGCCAATCCGCAGTGCGCCCTATGCAAGGGAAAACACTCGTTGATGACGTGCAGCGATTTCAGATCCAAGTCCGCCACCGACCGAAAGACGGTTGTCGAGACCAGCCAATTGTGTTACAATTGCCTCGGCAATCACTCCGTCGCGAAATGTCAATCCGCGAAGAATTGCTTCACGTGCAAGGCTCGGCATCACACGATGCTTCATGAAGCCTACGTCCCCGCGTCGCCGTCCGCCGAGGTCAGCGCGCTGTCCGCCGTGCGTTCCGCTGACGACCGCAAGGCGATCCTCCTCGCAACCGCGCGAGTGACCGTCGCCAACTGCCATGGAGACCCTCATCCAGTGCGAGTCCTCATCGACCAAGGGTCTGAGGTCTCAATTGTCGCTGAATCTCTCGTGCAGCGCCTGCGCCTGCAACGATCTCGCTCCGCCGTGTCGATTTTCGGAATCGGGGGGTCGAAATCCGGGGCAACCCGCGGGAAGGTGACGGTGAGCCTTACGTCCGTGACAACCGGAGCCACGATTACCGCCGTCGCGTTCGTGCTGCCCCGCCTCTCTCTTTACCAAGGCTCGACGACGAAGAGCCCCGCTACGTGGCCCCATCTCAAAGGGCTGCCTCTGGCCGATGCGCGGTTTTCGGCTGGAGACCCGGTCGAGCTACTTCTCGGAGCAGAAGTGTGCTCCACCATCCTCGAAGAGGGCATTCGCAAGGGCGGACCGCTAGCCCCGATCGCGCAGAAGACAGCCTTCGGGTGGATCCTGTCCGGTGGCTGCGGCGCTTCAGCCCTCCACACGCGCGGCAGCTTTCAAGCGACGGCCGACAACGAGTTGGCCGATCTCGTGCGCCGCTTCTGGGAGCAAGAGGCAGAGCCCTCCGCTCCCGCCGCCCTCACGCCGGAAGAACAGAAGTGCGAGGACTTCTACGTGCAAACGCACGCTCGCACGGAGACGGGACGGTACGTGGTCCGACTGCCATTCCCCAAGGAGCCAACGACGTTGGCTGAGACGCGCCGACCGGCCGAACGCCTGCTGACCGCAATGGAGCGGAAATGCCAGAGGGACCCCCGGTTCGGCGAGCTCTACCGCCAGTTCATGCGGGTGTACGAGGAGCTGAAACACATGGAGTTAGCTTCCGTTTCTCCAGACCACGAAGTTAAACCTGAGTGCTACCTACCTCATCACGGAGTGCTCCGAGAGTCGAGCACCTCCACCAAGCTCAGGGTAGTATTCAACGGGTCACAACAGACGCCGTCCGGCGAGTCGCTGAACCACCACCTCCTCGTGGGCGCCAATCTGCTGCCCGCTCTGGCGGACGTCTTGATGCGCTGGCGCTGGCACCGCTACGCCTTCGTTACGGACATCGAGAAGATACCGGCAGATTCTCATTCACCCGGACGACAGGAAGTACCAGTGCATCCTTTGGCGTTGCACCCTTCTCGCCCTCGTGTGCGCGTACTGGCTCCTCACGGTAACGTACGGTCTCGCGTGCGCGCCCTTTTTGGCCATTCGGACGTTGCGCCAGTTGGCCCACGACGAACAATCGCGATATCCACAGGGAGCGAGCACGCTGCTCGAGGACACGTACGTGGACGACGTTGTCTCAGGCGCGAACACTTTGTCCGACGCGATCGCCAAACAGACACAACTCCGCGGGCTGTGCACGGCGGGCGGGTTCCCGCTTCGGAAATGGGCCGCGAACTGCGACGAAGTGCTGTCGGGAATTCCTCCCGAGCACCGACTCTACCACGAACCGCACTCATGGGAAGACAAAAGTTTTTCCACTCTCGGGCTATTGTGGCACCTGAGCGAGGACACGTTCGCGTTCGCGATTCACCCGCGCTCGGTCGCAGAGCCCACCAAACGACGCGTTCTCGCGGAAAACGCTCGACTCTTCGATCCGCTGGGATGGCTCGCTCCCGTGGTGATTCGCGCGAAGATCCTCATCCAGTCCGCGTGGCTCCAGAGACTCGATTGGGACGACCCGCTTCCCGCCGCCGACGCGCACTGTTGGAGGAGTTTCCTCGAGGAGCTGCCTCTCCTCTCCCGCTTGCGCGTGAACCGCTGGCTGGGCAGCGGAAACGAGGACGCGAACGTGGAGCTGCACGACTTTGCCGACGCGTCCGAGCGAGGGTACGCCGCGGCCGTGTACCTCCGCATCACCCGGAACGGCACCGTGGCCGTGCATCTGCTGGTCGCGAAGAGCAAGGTGGCCCCGGTCAAGCAGGTGACACTGCCATGGCTCGAGCTCACTGCCGCCGACTTGCTCACATCTCTCACAGATCACACTCGCTCCACCTTGCATTTGTTCACAGCACCCACTTTTCTTTGGACAGACTCGCAGGTTACACTGCACTGGATCCGCGGGCACGCCTCCCGCTGGAAAACCTACGTGGCGAACCGCGTGGCCCGCATCCAGCAGAAGCTTCCGGACGCTCAATGGCGACATGTCCCCGGGCGAGACAACCCGGCTGACTGCGCCTCCAGAGGAATCGCTCCAGGCGACCTGATGGACCATCCCCTGTGGTGGACTGGACCCGCCTGGCTCCGCGAGGACCGAACCCAGTGGCCGAGCGAGGGTCGGGAGATGTCCGACGGAGAGCTGCCGGAACGACGAGTCGTGGCGCACGTTATCACAGAAAAAATCGAGGCCGAGCCCGAGATGCTCCTCCGATTTTCCTCGCTGCACCGGCTTCTACGAGTCACAGCTTGGTGCTCTCGCTGGCGACGCGCCGCTTCCTGCACCACCGCACTCACCCTGCAATCGGAGGAGATTGACGACGCACTATTCCGCTGGCTCCGCGTGGTGCAAGCACTGCACTTCGCCGCCGAGATCACTTCGATTTCCGCAAACCGCACCGTTTCACCTCGAAGTCCTCTGGCGAGCCTGAGTCCATTCCTGGACGACCACGGCGTTCTGAGAGTTGGAGGCCGGCTCAAGCATGCCCTGCTCTCCACCGATGAGCGACACCCGATGATCGCACCGCCTTCCTCGTGGCTCACTCGATTAATCATTGAGTCGTGCCACCGTCGGACTGCACGGAGGAGTGCAGCTTACCCTTGGCCTGCTTCGTCTCCGGTTCTGGATTCCTCGGGGCCGCTCCATTGTCAAGCAGCGGTTGCATCGCTGTGTCAGATGCACCCGCTGGCGAGCCACGACTCCTCAGCCGCCGATGGGCAATCTTCCGAAGGGACGAGTCACTCCAGCACGCCCATTCCTCCGGACCGGCCTGGACTACGCCGGCCCGATCCTCATCCGCACGAGCAAAGGCCGCGGACATCGAGCGCACAAGGCCTTTATCGCCGTATTCGTATGTCTCTGCACCAAGGCTGTGCATCTGGACGTCGTTTCGGATTACACGACGGAGGCCTTTCTCGCCGCTTTCCGGCGCTTCATCTCCCGGCGAGGCCTTTGCGAGGAACTGTTCTCGGATTGCGGCACCAATTTCGTGGGGGCCGACCGAGCTCTGAGAGAGCTTCTCCGCGCTTCTTCCGCCGACGGCCGTCGCCTTGCTCACGCCGTCGCCACGGAGGGCATTAAATGGCACTTCAACCCGCCAGCTGCACCGCACTTCGGAGGACTGTGGGAAGCCGCCGTGAAGTCGACGAAGTTCCACCTCCGTCGGGTTATCGGAGAGACCACGCTCACGTTCGAGGAGATGAGCACCTTCCTCGCTCAGGTCGAAGCCTGCCTAAATTCCAGGCCGCTGCGAGCCTTGTCCGACGATCCGGACGACCTATCCGCTCTCACCCCAGGACACTTCCTGATCGGTGCTCCTCTCCTGGCTGTTCCCGAGCCCTCCTTGACTGACACGGCTGAGAGCTCACTTTCCCGGTGGCAACACCTCCAAAGGATGCGCGATCACTTCTGGTCTCGATGGTCGCGCGAATATGTAAACGGGATGACCGCACGCCCGAAGTGGCTCAAACTCGAGGATGCGCCTGCCGTCGGATCTCTGTGCCTGGTGCGAGCCGAAAGCACCCCACCGAGCCGATGGCCACTGGCCCGCATCATTCGACTGCACCCCGGAGACGATGGCATCATTCGAGTGGCGACGATTCGCACCGCCACGTCAGAGCTGGTTCGACCACTATGCAAACTCGTGCTTCTTCCCGGAGCTGAGGACCAGCCGACGCCGGAGGACGCGTGAGCCCATCGACACTCTCCGTCGCTTAATTAATTTTATAGGCCTTCCGCCTGCATTTTCTCTTGTTCACTTCGTGTAATCGTCCTTCATCGGCCTTCTGCCAATGTTGAAGATCCATTCAACCACTTATCTCGGCCCTCCGCCTCAATTTCACCTTCTGTGCGACACACAGATTCACTTTCACGTATCACTTCACTTCTCACATGTCACCGAATTCGCGTTACGTGCATCGCGAATGTTTATGTGTCTCGCTCGAGATCACCACGCGTTGTGATACTGCGCAGCCGCGCCGCGCCGCCATTGCTCGCTAGCACGCGCCGGAATCGCGATCACGATGAATCGATCGAAAAATCGATATTCTGCCGCGGCGTCGGTCGCACCGTCGAGCGCACCATGTTTCGTCAACACTTGCATAGGCGGGCGGGATGTTTGAGATTGCGCTACCCTTGCTGAAAATCGCATTAATCGCATGTCAAGTAGCTTCTTCAAGAATTTGTCGACGTTAATGTTCAATATGGCATGGATCTTTCATCGCATCGGAAAGTTCGCTAATCGCTAGCAATAACACAGCCACGGCCGACCGGGCGCACAAATAAAGTCAAACAACAACGCTTTCACTAAGGAAAGATCCATGCCATAAACATGACACTCGAAAACATGTAACGAGCACGTCGGATCTTCAACCGAAACCGTGACGTAAGCGCGATGACGTGGGCCATCGATGGCCAATCACCTTCCCGAAATTATTTGTAACGAGCCTGGAGGGAGTTTCGCCTCGGAGGTGATAAAGGGATCGCCGCTGCGCCGCGGAATCGATTTCGTTCGAGGATCACCGCCAGTACACCGCTTCATACCATTCGCACTCGCTTGCTTGATTTCACCCGCTTAGAATCACCGCTCGTGCAAATCGCTTGAACGCTACTTGCAAACCGCTTAAACGCTACTCGCAATCCGCCCTCGACACCGAATTAGCTTGTGCAGCTAAATTCTCTGCTTTTCGCTGTGATAGATTCAGTGCGCGCTATCACTCACGGCTCTGAACTCTGTAAATAATTGTACACATTAGACTGTGAATATACTTTGTTTTATTTTCGTGTATTTTTGGACTTGCTGTTTTCTTTGTGGTCGTCTCGTTGCCTCGCGCTACATCGCGCTACCGCGTGCTCTCGAACAGATGAAGTGTCAATGATATCTAATTTAACTTTCATGTATATACATTTACGACTATGTCAAATATTTGTACCATGGATGACGATTTCTTTGGTGGAAAGCATGTTCTTTTATTTGGAGATCTGCTTCAATTACCTCCTGTACGTGAAAATTTTATCTTTGTTCCACTATTAAAAGCAGAATTTGATAAATATATTGGCAGTGTGGGGACTACTCCTGAGGAATGGTTGTGGCAAAAATTTCAATATGATGAATTGACGATCAATATGCGTCAGCAAGGAGATAGATCTTATCGTGAATTACTCTCGAGAGTTCGTGTTGGTTTATTGACAACTTCTGATTCTGAGATTCTCGAGAAAAGAAAAATATCATTGAAAGGTCAGTCTTTCGATGCAAGATTATACGAATTGTGTAATTTTATTGATAATTTGCCGCCTGATACTGTTTGTTTACTGCCTACTCGTTATTTGTGCGATGTTCTTAACACTGCAATGCTAAGTCGTATTGCTTCGAAAGAAATATTATTAATTGCTGAAGATACGGTTGACTGTGATAAATATATTAAACGAACAGTACAAAAGCGATTGACGGATAATGAAGACGATGATACTAATACAGCTGGGCTTTTGAAACAAATTACAATTAAAATTGGAGCGAAAGTTATGATAAGACGCAATATTGATGTCACTTTGGGTCTCGTAAATGGTACAATTGCTACAGTTATTTCTGTTGTGCAGGATATATCTACCGATTCTGTAGAAAAGATTAAACTTCTCTTACCGTCTGGTTTGGAGTATTCTATTGAAAGAGTAAGTGTCAAGTTTAAAGTAATGGAGAAAGCATATGTTATCAGAAAACAATTTCCCATAACTCTCAGTTATGGCATAACCGTTCATAAAAGTCAAGGATTAACCTTGCGAAACGCTGTTATGGATATAGGCAATTCTATATTTAGTTGTGGTCAGGTATATGTTGCGTTATCCCGAGTAACCTCTTTGGATGGATTGCATTTAATTAACTTTGATCCTTCATCTGTAACGGCAAGTGAAAGAGCTATTAACGAATATAATCGGCTAAAACGAAAATTTCTACCGCAAGCACAAACAATTACTATTTCGAAAAAACGTTTTCGAAAAGTAAAAGATGTTCCGTGGACATTGTCGAAAATAATCAATGCCGGTCAAGAGTCAGACCAACAAGCTGGAAAAAGTACTGCTGAGCCGATACCTGCTTTGCAAAATAAAGATGGAGTTTCATGCTACGCAAATTCAGTAATACAATGTTTCTTGCAGTCAAGTATTATTAGGAAAGTGTTGCTTAAAGTTGATAAAGATGATTTAAGTATATTAGCGCATAAATATGACAAACGATTACCTAATTTGAATGCTGATGCGATACGGACAGATTTAGGAGAGCGCTTTACGAGTCGTGATGAAAAACCGGCAAAACGAGACGCTCTTGAATTTCTTATTGCCATTTGCACAAAATATAATTACATAAGAAATTTGGTCGGACATCAAGTTACTTGTACTACTAAGTGCATTAGCAACTCATGTGGTTATACGACAAAAATTATTACTGATAACAACATAGTTGTTCCAATTTCTATTAATAATTTGAAGAAGAAAAGTTATAATCTTAATAATTTATTAAAGGATACATTTTTAAATTGGGGTCCATTATACGGAAAAACATGCCAATCTTGTGCAGGAAATCTAGTATTTAGAAATGAATTAACGTTGACGAAAGAAATAGTTATCATTCATTTAATTTTGTTCTCGTCACAGGATAATAAATTAGTGAAAATACCACAGACATTTAATTTAAATGCCATACCAACGACTAAGATATCGATAGCTAAACAGCAGTATAAAGTAATAAATACTATATTTCATCAGGGTACATCTATTGAAGATGGTCATTATACAAGTATGTGTAGAGAAAGGACATTTTGGATTGAATTTGATAATGGAAAAATTATAGAAAGGAAACGATGGCCTACAGGTGCTAAAGGTATTTATATATTATTTTTGGAAAAAGTTGATAAGAAATAATTTATACAAGCAACATAATATATAATTTATACAAGCAACATAATATAGATGCATATTTTACATAAAAGCAATGTCCGGCAATGTATATATATATATATATTAACAACTTCAGACACATTTCTTTATAAGGTGTAATTTTTTTCTGTTAAGATTAAGATGCGTAACACTACAAAAAGGCGTGATATCCGTACAAAATTACCTTTTTCAAAAAAAGGTAAAAAATGCGCCAAGTACACGCATAGTAGTATATATGTATTATGTTGTTACCTCGAAAAAAACAAAGTGCTAGTATTATACCTCGAAATAACACCCTGTACATACTGTTTATATAAAATGCGTAATACTACAAAAAGGCGTGATATCTGTACAAAATTACCTTTTTTAAAAAAAAGGTAAAGAAAGGCGCCAAGTACACGCATAGTAGTGTATATGTTGTTACCTCGAAAAAAAAAACAGTGGTAATATTATACCTCAAAAAAATCTAAGTAACAAGTGGTAGACGTATGATCTTTGTATCTCGAAAAATCTCGAAAAAACCTAAGCAGTAGTATCTTTACCTCGAAAAAACCGAAGTAACAAGTGGTAGACGTAATCTTTGTATCTCGAAAAATCTCGAAAAAAACCTAAGCAGTAGCATTTTTATTTCCAAAAAATTATAACTCAAGTGATACACATGACAAAATAATTACGTTACCTTATCAAAGATGAGTCGCGCTTCAAGTGATCTATTTTACAATTACAAAAAAGAAATGATATCTCTTTTTAAATTACAGCGCCAATTACAGAGAGAACATACACTGAGAAAAAAATTTGTCAATCCCAAAAAATATTTAGTCCGATACGTTTGTTAACGATTACGTTAACGTGAAGGAACGTGCGCGTTGGAGAGGAGCGCCGTCCCTGAACGTGCTCGAATATTCGCGTTGGGAATCGCGCTTCTTGCGAGCAATGGAATTCGCGACACGCGGCTTACACGTGTTACTGCTAAACCGTGTCGACAGGTGATTGGCCGAGACCGATCAGGCGTCTTTCGGGAAGAGTCTAACGCTCGCGGGAGCGCGATTCCCCGACCAGAGAGAGTCTCCGACACCGTACCGAAGCGGTCGTACACATCGTTCGGTTCGAATCTCGATAGTTACGGAGAGTGCTCCGGTGATTCGTTGCTCCACATTGTGCATCCCGCGCCTCTCGTCTCCAGAGCAGGCTGCCGTGATTGCGATTGACTCCTGCGTTACTCCAGACTGGGCCCCCGCGCCTATCGTCTCCGGAGCAAGCCGCCGTGACTGCGACTAACTCGTGCGCGCATCTTGTGCATCCCGCGCCTCTCGTCTCCAGAGCAGGCCGCCGTGACTGCGACTAACTCGTGCGCGCACCTTGTGCATCCCGCGCCTCTCGCCTCCAGAGCAGGCCGCCGTGATTGCGATTAACTCTTTCGCGCAAATCAAGAGTGTGTGTCACGCGCCTCTCGACTCCGGAGCAGGCCGCCGCGGCAGGCCTCCAACTCGCGTTCGTTTGCACCGCTCAAAGGGGAAGCGCCACGTGATCGCCCCGTGCCGCTCTCCCGGACAGATGCGCTTTCGCGCTTGTGACAATGCTCGTCACGCAGTGTGCTCGAAATAAAATGACTTTGTGAATTTAACCCTGTGCGTCGACGTTCCGCATCCGTTCTCTCCTTTCACCTTTAGGCGCACCAATCGGAGCGCGTCCCGGCATTCTCGCCCGGCGTGTCGCATAATCCTTCGAGTCTAATCTCGAAACGTTAGACCGTCGTGAGACAGGTTAGTTTTACCCTACTGATGACCAGTCATTGCGATAGTAATCCTGCTCAGTACGAGAGGAACCGCAGGTTCGGACATTTGGTTCACGCACTCGGTCGAGCGGCCGGTGGTGCGAAGCTACCATCCGTGGGATTATGCCTGAACGCCTCTAAGGCCGTATCCTCTCTAGTCAAAGGTGGCAATGATATCTCTAGGAGTCTCGTGAGTCGAAAGGCTCAAAACAATGTGACACACTACTAGGCGGCCGGTCCTCGCGGTCCGGTCGTCGCACGAGCCCGGTTTGCCGTACGGCGCCTCTGCCCGTCGTCGGGATCTCACCGCTTACGACGGCACGGCGTCTAACGGTCGAACATGAGTTTCGCGAGTTCGATGTCGAGACTCGGAATCGTCTGTAGACGACTCGTCGAGCAAACAACGTTCAACTAAACATTTTAGTTACTTAACTAAACATTAGGTGAATTAATTAATTCTTGATTAAGGAAACGAAATAAATTGTTGAAAAAACTAATATTTTGTTAACTAACTAAAATGTTTAGTTGAACGTATCGGACTAAATATTTCTTGGGATTAACAATTTTTTTTCTCAGTGTATTTTTCGAGATACAAAGATTACGTCTACCTCTTGTTACTTAGGTTTTTTTGAGGTATAATATTACCACTGTTTTTTATCGAGTTTAAATACAAAGTTTATTTTCAATAGAATAAAAGATTGAATCATGAAAAATTACAGAGGTAACAGTACAAAATACAAATATTTTATTAAAATATTTAAACCCAACAAGGGAATACAAGGTATTTAAATATAAAGTTTATATATGTATTTTAAAAGATTTAATCGCATCGCAAAGAATTACAGAGGTAACAGTACAAAATAAAAATATTTTATTAAAATACATAACTTTTTCTTGTCAAAAAACTTGGCGCTGCTAGACCTGAAAATTAGGTCAGCGTGGTGTGTATATGCGAGCGAGTGATGTGTGTGTGGATGTGTGTGTGTGTGTGTGTGTGTGACGGTGAATAATGCGGCTTATGATTAAGTATAGGATAAGTTTAGATTTTTAAAGCGATTATAGGGATAGCGAAGTATAGGATAAGGTCTCTCTCTCTCTCTCTCTCTCTCTCTCTCTCTCTCTCTCTCCTCTCTCTCTCTC
>NW_027250326.1:0-26772 GCF_030848795.1 Temnothorax nylanderi | reverse complement strand
TTTCTTGTTAAAGAATAATTTTTTAAATACATACTATACTTACATTATTTAAATTTTTTATTAGGAAAATTTTCTGTAATATTTCGGTTTTATATCGAGCACGCAAATCTCCATACATAAAACATTCGCGCAACGCGAGTGCGATTTAAAAAATCCAAGCCGCGAACACCACGGAGTTAATGACAAATGCCCGTGCAAATGGCTCGCACCAGCGAGATAAAAGTAAGATAAAGGTAAACGGCCGGTCGGGAAAGGCGTGCAGTGGACCGGTACGATACCATTTCAGAGGCCGCTTTTTTTTCCGCGAATAACGCACCCGATCTCACGAAGGGGTCACGCTCTGGTTCGCTCGGCCTTTCGCTTTCCACTCGGTGTGGAAGCAGAGCCCGCGCATTAATTGTCAATTACTTTGCCGTAAAACTGGGTTTGCGTAGCTATTTTAACACGCCCCAAACCGGCAGATAAAACTCCCGCGTTATGCGAACGGATATGACGCTATTGTGCGGTTAATCGCAACAATAGTTACGTTTAATTCTCACTGATCGTATAGCTGCGGTCGTTCACGCTGTTACTCTCGATCCCGTTTTGAATGGTTACAAGCCGGCAATTATCGGCGATGACGCACAATGCAGTAGTTTTTCCATTCGTTTATCTTTAACAAAATGAATATTTCCCGATGCACATCATGCCGAACTGTATAGTAATAGAGATATCATGGTTACGATCGTAATGAGAACGGAAAAGTAATGCGAGCTGTGGGAGGCCTCGCGGTACTCGATGCGTTGGAAAAATAAGTATGTTATAACGGTAATACTTCCGCGAGGATCAGACTTATCAGGCTTACACTTTACTTTCCTTCTTTGAACTAACCTTTTCATGTCATTTTTCTTGTTTAATGTAGGCGATAATTTATACTATTTGTACAAAACTCTAAAAATCTAAATTATTTGTGCTATCTGAATAAATATTATTGTAAAATTAAATACACACATCGATTTATCGCATCCGAGAGAAAGATTTATATTCATCTTTATCTTGCGTAGAATAATATCGAGATGATCTTACGGAGGTGAGGTAAGCAGATTTTCTTTAATATTAACGTCAGATAAGCCTGACGTCGCCAGAGATAAAGGCTCTTGCAAAATCGCCGCGCTTCCGGACTCTCCTCTCCGGAAGAGGTGAACTGACCGGTGGTTAAGTATGATGACACATGGGAAAAGATAAATTGGACGCACACGCAAACAGCAGGACGGAGCGGCGTCCGCTGTTTTTATAGAAGAAGATGAAATCCGCCTAAAGCGACTGCGTGATCAGACGCTCTTCAAGCAACCGTCGCGCGTCGTCTCCTCGTCTCTCTCGGGATCTCGTATCCCTGGAGATGCTCGCGTGCACGTCGCGCGGGCGACGCGTCGTACGATAGGCCCGGGAACGCACATTTCGCAACGCGCACCTGAAAAGGCCGCGTTTCCCAAGACTTGAACGTGGGCTAACCGTCGGGATCTCCATCTCGTAACAATGACGAGCAGCGTTCGATGTCTTATTTGCGATAACGGTCTACCTCGTCGCGCATGGCGGCGTCCTGAATGTACGTATCCTGCACGCTCGTTTGCCAATACAGATGGAAGATTAACGGTCGTAAGGCGAATTAAGCCTCCGCTGTAGCCACGGTGTAGTTTCAACGCTCTTGAAAGCGATGAAAATTTTGTAAGCTGGCAATCAGGTCTGGAGAGCGGAAATCTCCGAGGATTTAAATTGGATTCCTCCCGCACAAAAGGTTATACCTAAATTCCGTGCGAAAACAGCGAAGTAGACTTACAAAGACTTCTACTTGGAAGGGAAAAAAATAGTGACCGTATTTTGCAGCACGAGAGAATAACTTACGACGTAATAATATGATACTTAGTCTACTTACGCCAATATGCTTTTTCCAATTCTTCGTTTTACTTAAGAATTACATAAAGCGCAATTCCCTTTCATTAACGATGACATAAGTACAGAACGGGGCGTGGGAAAATGAAGGAGATTTCCGTCGATGATCCGCGAGAATTTCTATGCACGCGCGCAATATCGGATTACACGGGGAATGCGTTAACGAGCAAATAACAGACTACATCAACGAGATAAGGTCTCATGCATTACCGAAGGATCACAGGCAGTTCGTACAAGGGGTTCACGGCAATTCAAAGAGTTTTCCTCTCGAACGGAATACTTTCACTGTAACATGAACGCGGCAAGTCTCGTTGCGACAAAATGCTGCACAACGAGACTTAATATTACTCGTTACCGGAAAGCTCGCTTATTATAGAAAAGTGAAAGGGGGAGTATGCATATGTAAGATAACCAAAATGTCAAGCAGAAATTCGATAATACGTGAAATGACGCAAGAAATTCGATAATACTTGAAATGACGCAAGAAATTCGATAATACTACTAACGTAATCGATCGAGCATGCTGACGCATGTTAGATATTTAAACGTCTTTCTTTTACTAATAGCGAAGATAATTATTTTCGATGTTATTTATTATTTTATGAAATAAATGAATAACAACATTGCGGTTTGACTAAGTAATGAGATTTCATTTAGCGATCCTTCGTATCCTGTGATGCAACACGGTTCATGGTAACTTTCCAAATTCAATAAACTGATTTTAATAAACGTTATGTGCCGTGATGTGTACGCGCACGACTTGCGATTTACTGGGTGTATAAATTGGAACATATTTGTGTTATCAAAATCTGACGGCTGTTTAACTTGGTGGCTAAAGCGAGTTGTACGTGGATGTTACAGTTTAGGAGAACTTCCTGATCAAATAGACCGGCCGTCTGCGGTGTATGTTAGAATAGTTAGATCGATAATGGCATATCACGGTTACGTATAATTATGCAAACGAGATTATTACATCTGTGTCGCCTTCCTACTTGACATCGATTACCGAGGATGTCCTAACTTGTCTAATTGTGACGTGTATTAGTGAAAAAAAATTGAAAGAAATCGTTGAAATAATTTAGATTTATTAATGAGACTTTTAATATCGTTTAATAATAATTATAATAATGGCAGTAACAATTTACAGTAATAGAATGGAAAAATGTGAGAGAATGGTACGTGTGGGCGGATATCGCGCGAAGAAATCACGATCTTTAGGAAGGAAGATCTCGTATCCGTTTGCGATCTGATAATAAGTAACACGTACAGGATACTTATAATTTGCTGCGTGTGCATCATCTTAATTAGCTTCCAGTCTCTCGCACGTGTATGCCTCGTTATCGAATATCATTCGACAAATGCAACTCGCGCTATTGCGAATTCTCGTGAGATTCGACATATTGTCTCACGAGTATAATCACAACCATTTTTGTAGCAACACGCGTCAAAATAGATGTGAACGTGCAAAAAATTTCAGGGAAGATCGCCCATCTCTCGGCACGATTGAGAAATAATTAAAATGCTCGTTCAATATATCGATAACAAAACCCTGGTATAATTTTCGAATCTAAACTCCATTCTCTGTCTATCGATATAATCTCGATCGATTACGAGCAGTGACAACGTTTTCATAGCAATTAGGCGGACCACTATCATCAAGCGCTGAAATTAATTTAATGCGTAATGTCATCGCGAATTATATAAAGCGCATAATACGTATGCGTCGGTTGGAAAATAGTTGGACAGTATCTGATGCAATTACATTCGGAACAGCGTGATTAATTACTCTCATTGCGATCACCATGCGCACTTGGCTTTATTATTCAACAAATGTACCTGTGGTTGCGTGGAAATGCGCAATAATACAGATGTATTTACAACATCAATATTTGTTCGAAGCTGTTATGAGAAACCACTGTTTGAACCACAAAAACATTTAATATATATATATAAAATAAAGGAGAAAAATATATAGAATTAAATGAATTGTTGCACCTTTCGCAATTCTTTTAACATAAAAGAAATTCAAAGACCTTCGCGCATTCAGTTATTAATCGGCATTGACCCCAGAACTCATTTAATGATCAACATAATCTGATTTTCAGTCACGAATTGTAAAGAATGTAAGAGAAAGTAGTTGATACAATGCACGCACATTCGTGTGTACTTAAATATCTAATACGCGTGAGAGAAAGACGAGTTTCTTACTTATCCGACATTTGTACTTCTGGTTTTCTCGAAACGCATTCGCGGAAGGAAGGGGTATCCAGATGAATGATTCCGGCATTGATAATGACGTTGCCTCGCTGGTTGGCTTTCTAGCATTAACGTTAACGGGATGTAGCACGCGAGGCGTGTTTCGTAGAAACACGAAGTTTCAATGGGGTCGACAAGCGCTCGTTGTCGACGCAGGTAAAAGTAAATGACGATATGCCTAACAACGAAATACATACCTGCCTGCGGACACTTTCGATGTCGTGACGCATCGAGAGTAGCCGCATAATGACGAAGTCAAGTCAAGAGCAAGTGGTCGCGCGGGGGTCGGGGTGAACGATCTGTAGCTTTCAAGTAGAAAAGAGTGAAAGATTTCGTTAGAGACGTTCCGCGTTATCCTCGTAGAAATTTAATGATCGCAAACGCTATATTAATTGCATCGAACGGCTGCACGTAGAGCGTGTCGCGGGACGAGTGAACGTGTGGTCCGTCCTGTTAGAAAACGAAAAGTATCGAGCTTCTCCTCTTCGCCCGTGTTTGTACTTTCTTCGGCTAATGCGAGAGATATCGCGTACGATATCCCTCGCATTAGCCGTTTTCCATAATCGACAATTGGACCGCTCAGCACGTACATTTGTCCATGTAATAACTCGGGTTTTACAGGATGATCTGGCGATCAAAATACGCTCGAGGGACTTCGTGGAATTTACTTGAATATCTTAGGAGAATACGTCGAAAGCGCTGGAACGACAAAAATATCGTAATTTTCTGATTATATATTTTGAGATAACACAAAATTGTGCACAGAAGGTGTAAAATTTATGGAAATCTTTGCGCAGCTGATTAAGCAAGTCGTCGGCTTCGCGTTTACCAACAAACTCATAATTTTCGCTTTTTATTTTTCACGAGGCGCGATAAATATATTGAATTCCGCTGGTGCGACTCGGCAAACGTATAACGAGATATCCCACGGCGCGGTCAACACACTACGATTCGTTTGGAAACCGTGCATTTCGACAGCGCCGGACAAAGCGACGGGGGAGTTTGCCGCGTTCCTGAAACTCCGACCGCAGCAATTTACGGATTAATCAATATGTCGCAGTCGCTGTAATAATCGCGGGCGATCGCACGCGATTCGCGGTCGCATTAATTCTCGTCGATAACTGGACGAGATTCCCGAGGGGATGTTTCAGAACTATATGTCGCTGAAGCTAGCAGCGGGCGCTAGCAGCGGAACGTCTCGCGGACAGGGCCGAATATCATGTGGGTTCCTCGGGGGGTACGAACGTATCGTAGGTTAATTACTATCGGCCGCTGGGCTTTTCTTAGATATAATTAATTAATGAAGATTAAATATATCTATATATATATTTTTGGACAATATTCAAACTGTTTTTTCATCGGATTGATATAAAAATATGTTTTAATTGTTATAGATTATTCGATAAATAACTGTAGAACATAGCAAAGAGCGATTCTCTCCAAATTTTTAGGGAATCACGTTCTTGCGATAACAAAACGATTCAGCAAGTATTTCCGAGGGGACGCGGTTTCCTTTAATTGTTATTAATTTTTTATTACTAATTTATTCAGCGGCGACTGATCGCAAAGAACGATTCTCTCCAAATTTTTATGGAATTACGTTCTTGCGATAACAAAACGATTCAGCAAGTATTTGGGAGGGGACGCGGTTTCCTTTAATTGTTATTAATTTTTTATTAATAAATTTATCCAGCAGCGACCGATAGCAAAGAACGATTCTCTCCAAATTTTTATGGAATTACGTTCTTGCAATAACAAAACGATTCAGCAAGTATTTGCGAGGGGACGCGGTTTCCCTTAAATGTTATTAATTTTTTATTAATAATTTATTCAGCGGCGACCGATCGCAAAGAACGATTCTCTCCAAATTTTTATGGAATTACGTTCTTGCGATAACAAAACGATTCAGCAAGTATTTGGGAGGGGACGCGGTTTCCTTTAATTGTTATTAATTTTTTATTAATAAATTTATCCAGCAGCGACCGATAGCAAAGAACGATTCTCTCCAAATTTTTATGGAATTACGTTCTTGCAATAACAAAACGATTCAGCAAGTATTTGCGAGGGGACGCGGTTTCCCTTAAATGTTATTAATTTTTTATTAATAATTTATTCAGCGGCGACCGATCGCAAAGAACGATTCTCTCCAAATTTTTATGGAATTACGTTCTTGCGATAACAAAACGATTCAGCAAGTATTTGGGAGGGGACGCGGTTTCCTTTAATTGTTATTAATTTTTTATTAATAAATTTATCCAGCAGCGACCGATAGCAAAGAACGATTCTCTCCAAATTTTTATGGAATTACGTTCTTGCAATAACAAAACGATTCAGCAAGTATTTGCGAGGGGACGCGGTTTCCCTTAAATGTTATTAATTTTTTATTAATAATTTATTCAGCGGCGACCGATCGCAAAGAACGATTCTCTCCAAATTTTTATGGAATTACGTTCTTGCGATAACAAAACGATTCAGCAAGTATTTGGGAGGGGACGCGGTTTCCTTTAATTGTTATTAATTTTTTATTAATAAATTTATCCAGCAGCGACCGATAGCAAAGAACGATTCTCTCCAAATTTTTATGGAATTACGTTCTTGCAATAACAAAACGATTCAGCAAGTATTTGCGAGGGGACGCGGTTTCCCTTAAATGTTATTAATTTTTTATTAATAATTTATTCAGCGGCGACCGATCGCAAAGAACGATTCTCTCCAAATTTTTATGGAATTACGTTCTTGCGATAACAAAACGATTCAGCAAGTATTTGGGAGGGGACGCGGTTTCCTTTAATTGTTATTAATTTTTTATTAATAAATTTATCCAGCAGCGACCGATAGCAAAGAACGATTCTCTCCAAATTTTTATGGAATTACGTTCTTGCAATAACAAAACGATTCAGCAAGTATTTGCGAGGGGACGCGGTTTCCCTTAAATGTTATTAATTTTTTATTAATAATTTATTCAGCGGCGACCGATCGCAAAGAACGATTCTCTCCAAATTTTTATGGAATTACGTTCTTGCGATAACAAAACGATTCAGCAAGTATTTGCGAGGGGACGCGGTTTCCTTTAATTGTTATTAATTTTTTATTAATAAATTTATCCAGCAGCGACCGATAGCAAAGAACGATTCTCTCCAAATTTTTATGGAATTACGTTCTTGCAATAACAAAACGATTCAGCAAGTATTTGCGAGGGGACGCGGTTTCCCTTAAATGTTATTAATTTTTTATTAATAATTTATTCAGCGGCGACCGATCGCAAAGAACGATTCTCTCCAAATTTTTATGGAATTACGTTCTTGCGATAACAAAACGATTCAGCAAGTATTTGGGAGGGGACGCGGTTTCCTTTAATTGTTATTAATTTTTTATTAATAAATTTATCCAGCAGCGACCGATAGCAAAGAACGATTCTCTCCAAATTTTTATGGAATTACGTTCTTGCAATAACAAAACGATTCAGCAAGTATTTGCGAGGGGACGCGGTTTCCCTTAATTGTTATTAATTTTTTATTAATAATTTATTCAGCGGCGACCGATCGCAAAGAACGATTCTCTCCAAATTTTTATGGAATTACGTTCTTGCGATAACAAAACGATTCAGCAAGTATTTGCGAGGGGACGCGGTTTCCTTTAATTGTTATTAATTTTTTATTAATAATTTATTCAGCAGCGACCGATAGCAAAGAACGATTCTCTCCAAATTTTTATGGAATTACGTTCTTGCGATAACAAAACGATTCAGCAAGTATTTGCGAGGGGACGCGGTTTCCTTTAATTGTTATTAATTTTTTATTAATAATTTATTCAGCAGGCGACCGATAGCAAAGAACGATTCTCTCCAAATTTTTATGGAATTACGTTCTTGCGATAACAAAACGATTCAGCAAGTATTTGCGAGGGGACGCGGTTTCCTTAATGTTATTAATTTTTTATTAATAATTTATTCAGCAGCGACCGATAGCAAAGAACGATTCTCTCCAAATTTTTATGGAATTACGTTCTTGCGATAACAAAACGATTCAGCAAGTATTTGGGAGGGGACGCGGTTTCCTTTAATTGTTATTAATTTTTTATTAATAATTTATCAGCAGCGACCGATAGCAAAGAACGATTCTCTCCAAATTTTTATGGAATTACGTTCTTGCGATAACAAAACGATTCAGCAAGTATTTGCGAGGGGACGCGGTTTCCTTAATTGTTATTAATTTTTTATTAATAATTTATTCAGCGGCGACCGATAGCAAAGAACGATTCTCTCCAAATTTTTATGGAATTACGTTCTTGCGATAACAAAACGATTCAGCAAGTATTTGCGAGGGGACGCGGTTTCCTTTAATTGTTATTAATTTTTTATTAATAATTTATTCAGCGGCGACCGATAGCAAAGAACGATTCTCTCCAAATTTTTATGGAATTACGTTCTTGCGATAACAAAACGATTCAGCAAGTATTTGCGAGGGGACGCGGTTTCCTTTAATTGTTATTAATTTTTTATTAATAATTTATTCCAGCAGCGACCGATAGCAAAGAACGATTCTCTCCAAATTTTTATGGAATTACGTTCTTGCGATAACAAAACGATTCAGCAAGTATTTGCGAGGGGACGCGGTTTCCTTTAATTGTTATTAATTTTTTATTAATAATTTATTCAGCGGCGACCGATAGCAAAGAACGATTCTCTCCAAATTTTTATGGAATTACGTTCTTGCGATAACAAAACGATTCAGCAAGTATTTGCGAGGGGACGCGGTTTCCTTTAATTGTTATTAATTTTTTATTAATAATTTATTCAGCAGCGACCGATAGCAAAGAACGATTCTCTCCAAATTTTTATGGAATTACGTTCTTGCGATAACAAAACGATTCAGCAAGTATTTGCGAGGGGACGCGGTTTCCTTTAATTGTTATTAATTTTTTATTAATAATTTATTCCAGCAGCGACCGATAGCAAAGAACGATTCTCTCCAAATTTTTATGGAATTACGTTCTTGCGATAACAAAACGATTCAGCAAGTATTTGCGAGGGGACGCGGTTTCCCTTAATTGTTATTAATTTTTTATTAATAATTTATTCAGCGGCGACCGATCGCAAAGAACGATTCTCTCCAAATTTTTATGGAATTACGTTCTTGCGATAAAAAAACGATTCAGCAAGTATTTGCGAGGGGACGCGGTTTCCTTTAATTGTTATTAATTTTTTATTAATAATTTATCCAGCAGCGACCGATAGCAAAGAACGATTCTCTCCAAATTTTTATGGAATTACGTTCTTGCAATAACAAAACGATTCAGCAAGTATTTGCGAGGGGACGCGGTTTCCCTTAAATGTTATTAATTTTTTATTAATAATTTATTCAGCGGCGACCGATCGCAAAGAACGTTTCTCTCCAAATTTTTATGGAATTACGTTCTTGCGATAACAAAACGATTCAGCAAGTATTTGCGAGGGGACGCGGTTTCCTTTAATTGTTATTAATTTTTTATTAATAATTTATTCAGCTAGCGACCGATAGCAAAGAACGATTCTCTCCAAATTTTTATGGAATTACGTTCTTGCGATAACAAAACGATTCAGCAAGTATTTGGGAGGGGACGCGGTTTCCTTTAATTGTTATTAATTTTTTATTAATAAATTTATCCAGCAGCGACCGATAGCAAAGAACGATTCTCTCCAAATTTTTATGGAATTACGTTCTTGCAATAACAAAACGATTCAGCAAGTATTTGCGAGGGGACGCGGTTTCCCTTAAATGTTATTAATTTTTTTAAAATAATTTATTCAGCGGCGACCGATCGCAAAGAACGATTCTCTCCAAATTTTTATGGAATTACGTTCTTGCGATAACAAAACAATTCAGCAAGTATTTGGGAGGGGACGCGGTTTCCTTTAATTGTTATAAATTTTTTATTAATAATTTATTCAGTAGCGACCGATAGCAAAGAACGATTCTCTCCAAATTTTTATGGAATTACGTTCTTGCGATAACAAAACGATTCAGCAAGTATTTGTGAGGGGACGCGGTTTCCTTTAATTGTTATAAATTTTTTATTGATAATTTATTCTCTGGCGGTCGATAGCAAAGAACGATTCTCTCCAAATTTTTATGGAATTACGTTCTTGCGATAACAAAACGATTCAGCAAGTATTTGCGAGGGGACGCGGTTTCCTTTAATTGTTATAAATTTTTTATTGATAATTTATTCTCTGGCGGTCGATAGCAAAGAACGATTCTCTCCAAATTTTTATGGAATTACGTTCTTGCGATAACAAAACGATTCAGCAAGTATTTGCGAGGGGACGCGGTTTCCTTTAATTGTTATTAATTTTTTATTAATAAATTTATCCAGCAGCGACCGATAGCAAAGAACGATTCTCTCCAAATTTTTATGGAATTACGTTCTTGCAATAACAAAACGATTCAGCAAGTATTTGCGAGGGGACGCGGTTTCCCTTAAATGTTATTAATTTTTTATTAATAATTTATTCAGCGGCGACCGATCGCAAAGAACGTTTCTCTCCAAATTTTTATGGAATTACGTTCTTGCGATAACAAAACGATTCAGCAAGTATTTGCGAGGGGACGCGGTTTCCTTTAATTGTTATAAATTTTTTATTAATAATTTATTCAGTAGCGACCGATAGCAAAGAACGATTCTCTCCAAATTTTTATGGAATTACGTTCTTGCGATAACAAAACGATTCAGCAAGTATTTGGGAGGGGACGCGGTTTCCTTTAATTGTTATTAATTTTTTATTAATAAATTTATCCAGCAGCGACCGATAGCAAAGAACGATTCTCTCCAAATTTTTATGGAATTACGTTCTTGCAATAACAAAACGATTCAGCAAGTATTTGCGAGGGGACGCGGTTTCCCTTAAATGTTATTAATTTTTTATTAATAATTTATTCAGCGGCGACCGATCGCAAAGAACGATTCTCTCCAAATTTTTATGGAATTACGTTCTTGCGATAACAAAACAATTCAGCAAGTATTTGGGAGGGGACGCGGTTTCCTTTAATTGTTATAAATTTTTTATTAATAATTTATTCAGTAGCGACCGATAGCAAAGAACGATTCTCTCCAAATTTTTATGGAATTACGTTCTTGCGATAACAAAACGATTCAGCAAGTATTTGTGAGGGGACGCGGTTTCTTTTAATTGTTATAAATTTTTTATTGATAATTTATTCTCTGGCGGTCGATAGCAAAGAACGATTCTCTCCAAATTTTTATGGAATTACGTTCTTGCGATAACAAAACGATTCAGCAAGTATTTGCGAGGGGACGCGGTTTCCTTTAATTGTTATAAATTTTTTATTGATAATTTATTCTCTGGCGGTCGATAGCAAAGAACGATTCTCTCCAAATTTTTATGGAATTACGTTCTTGCGATAACAAAACGATTCAGCAAGTATTTGCGAGGGGACGCGGTTTCCTTTAATTGTTATTAATTTTTTATTAATAAATTTATCCAGCAGCGACCGATAGCAAAGAACGATTCTCTCCAAATTTTTATGGAATTACGTTCTTGCGATAACAAAACGATTCAGCAAGTATTTGCGAGGGGACGCGGTTTCCTTTAATTGTTATAAATTTTTTATTAATAATTTATTCAGTAGCGACCGATAGCAAAGAACGATTCTCTCCAAATTTTTATGGAATTACGTTCTTGCGATAACAAAACGATTCAGCAAGTATTTGGGAGGGGACGCGGTTTCCTTTAATTGTTATTAATTTTTTATTAATAAATTTATCCAGCAGCGACCGATAGCAAAGAACGATTCTCTCCAAATTTTTATGGAATTACGTTCTTGCAATAACAAAACGATTCAGCAAGTATTTGCGAGGGGACGCGGTTTCCCTTAAATGTTATTAATTTTTTTAAAATAATTTATTCAGCGGCGACCGATAGCAAAGAACGATTCTCTCCAAATTTTTATGGAAGTACGTTCTTGTGATAATAAAGATCGAGAACGACCACTAGAAAATAAATTATTAATAAAAAATTTATAACAATTAAAGGAAACCGCGGCCCCTCACAAATACTTGCTGAATCGTTTTGTTATTGCAAGAACGTAATTCCATAAAAATTTGGAGAGAATCGTTCTTTGCTATCGGTCGCTGCTGGATAAATTTATTAATAAAAAATTAATAACAATTAAAGGAAACCGCGTCCCCTCCCAAATACTTGCTGAATCGTTTTGTTATCGCAAGAACGTAATTCCATAAAAATTTGGAGAGAATCGTTCTTTGCTATCGACCGCCAGAGAATAAATTATCAATAAAAAATTTATAACAATTAAAGGAAACCGCGTCCCCTCACAAATACTTGCTGAATCGTTTTGTTATTGCAAGAACGTAATTCCATAAAAATTTGGAGAGAATCGTTCTTTGCTATCGGTCGCTGCTGGATAAATTTATTAATAAAAAATTAATAACAATTAAAGGAAACCGCGTCCCCTCCCAAATACTTGCTGAATCGTTTTGTTATCGCAAGAACGTAATTCCATAAAAATTTGGAGAGAATCGTTCTTTGCGATCGGTCGCCGCTGAATAAATTATTAATAAAAAATTAATAACATTTAAGGGAAACCGCGTCCCCTCGCAAATACTTGCTGAATCGTTTTGTTATTGCAAGAACGTAATTCCATAAAAATTTGGAGAGAATCGTTCTTTGCTATCGGTCGCTGCTGGATAAATTTATTAATAAAAAATTAATAACAATTAAAGGAAACCGCGTCCCCTCCCAAATACTTGCTGAATCGTTTTGTTATCGCAAGAACGTAATTCCATAAAAATTTGGAGAGAATCGTTCTTTGCGATCGGTCGCCGCTGAATAAATTATTAATAAAAAATTAATAACATTTAAGGGAAACCGCGTCCCCTCGCAAATACTTGCTGAATCGTTTTGTTATTGCAAGAACGTAATTCCATAAAAATTTGGAGAGAATCGTTCTTTGCTATCGGTCGCTGCTGGATAAATTTATTAATAAAAAATTAATAACAATTAAAGGAAACCGCGTCCCCTCCCAAATACTTGCTGAATCGTTTTGTTATCGCAAGAACGTAATTCCATAAAAATTTGGAGAGAATCGTTCTTTGCGATCGGTCGCCGCTGAATAAATTATTAATAAAAAATTAATAACATTTAAGGGAAACCGCGTCCCCTCGCAAATACTTGCTGAATCGTTTTGTTATTGCAAGAACGTAATTCCATAAAAATTTGGAGAGAATCGTTCTTTGCTATCGGTCGCTGCTGGATAAATTTATTAATAAAAAATTAATAACAATTAAAGGAAACCGCGTCCCCTCGCAAATACTTGCTGAATCGTTTTGTTATCGCAAGAACGTAATTCCATAAAAATTTGGAGAGAATCGTTCTTTGCTATCGGTCGCTACTGAATAAATTATTAATAAAAAATTTATAACAATTAAAGGAAACCGCGTCCCCTCGCAAATACTTGCTGAATCGTTTTGTTATCGCAAGAACGTAATTCCATAAAAATTTGGAGAGAATCGTTCTTTGCTATCGACCGCCAGAGAATAAATTATCAATAAAAAATTTATAACAATTAAAGGAAACCGCGTCCCCTCACAAATACTTGCTGAATCGTTTTGTTATCGCAAGAACGTAATTCCATAAAAATTTGGAGAGAATCGTTCTTTGCTATCGGTCGCTACTGAATAAATTATTAATAAAAAATTTATAACAATTAAAGGAAACCGCGTCCCCTCGCAAATACTTGCTGAATCATTTTGTTATCGCAAGAACGTAATTCCATAAAAATTTGGAGAGAATCGTTCTTTGCTATCGACCGCCAGAGAATAAATTATCAATAAAAAATTTATAACAATTAAAGGAAACCGCGTCCCCTCACAAATACTTGCTGAATCGTTTTGTTATCGCAAGAACGTAATTCCATAAAAATTTGGAGAGAATCGTTCTTTGCGATCGGTCGCTGCTGGATAAATTTATTAATAAAAAATTAATAACAATTAAAGGAAACCGCGTCCCCTCGCAAATACTTGCTGAATCGTTTTGTTATCGCAAGAACGTAATTCCATAAAAATTTGGAGAGAATCGTTCTTTGCGATCGGTCGCCGCTGAATAAATTATTAATAAAAAATTAATAACATTTAAGGGAAACCGCGTCCCCTCGCAAATACTTGCTGAATCGTTTTGTTATTGCAAGAACGTAATTCCATAAAAATTTGGAGAGAATCGTTCTTTGCTATCGGTCGCTGCTGGATAAATTTATTAATAAAAAATTAATAACAATTAAAGGAAACCGCGTCCCCTCCCAAATACTTGCTGAATCGTTTTGTTATCGCAAGAACGTAATTCCATAAAAATTTGGAGAGAATCGTTCTTTGCGATCGGTCGCCGCTGAATAAATTATTAATAAAAAATTAATAACATTTAAGGGAAACCGCGTCCCCTCGCAAATACTTGCTGAATCGTTTTGTTATTGCAAGAACGTAATTCCATAAAAATTTGGAGAGAATCGTTCTTTGCTATCGGTCGCTGCTGGATAAATTTATTAATAAAAAATTAATAACAATTAAAGGAAACCGCGTCCCCTCCCAAATACTTGCTGAATCGTTTTGTTATCGCAAGAACGTAATTCCATAAAAATTTGGAGAGAATCGTTCTTTGCGATCGGTCGCCGCTGAATAAATTATTAATAAAAAATTAATAACATTTAAGGGAAACCGCGTCCCCTCGCAAATACTTGCTGAATCGTTTTGTTATTGCAAGAACGTAATTCCATAAAAATTTGGAGAGAATCGTTCTTTGCTATCGGTCGCTGCTGGATAAATTTATTAATAAAAAATTAATAACAATTAAAGGAAACCGCGTCCCCTCCCAAATACTTGCTGAATCGTTTTGTTATCGCAAGAACGTAATTCCATAAAAATTTGGAGAGAATCGTTCTTTGCGATCGGTCGCCGCTGAATAAATTATTAATAAAAAATTAATAACATTTAAGGGAAACCGCGTCCCCTCGCAAATACTTGCTGAATCGTTTTGTTATTGCAAGAACGTAATTCCATAAAAATTTGGAGAGAATCGTTCTTTGCTATCGGTCGCTGCTGGATAAATTTATTAATAAAAAATTAATAACAATTAAAGGAAACCGCGTCCCCTCCCAAATACTTGCTGAATCGTTTTGTTATCGCAAGAACGTAATTCCATAAAAATTTGGAGAGAATCGTTCTTTGCGATCAGTCGCCGCTGAATAAATTAGTAATAAAAAATTAATAACAATTAAAGGAAACCGCGTCCCCTCGGAAATACTTGCTGAATCGTTTTGTTATCGCAAGAACGTGATTCCCTAAAAATTTGGAGAGAATCGCTCTTTGCTATGTTCTACAGTTATTTATCGAATAATCTATAACAATTAAAACATATTTTTATATCAATCCGATGAAAAAACAGTTTGAATATTGTCCAAAAATATATATATAGATATATTTAATCTTCATTAATTAATTATATCTAAGAAAAGCCCAGCGGCCGATAGTAATTAACCTACGATACGTTCGTACCCCCCGAGGAACCCACATGATATTCGGCCCTGTCCGCGAGACGTTCCGCTGCTAGCGCCCGCTGCTAGCTTCAGCGACATGGTAACGATAATCTTTCGACATCGTCGCAGTATACACTGGTGCACTTGCGAATGCATCACAATAAGCGCTTAGTTTGATTAGCTAAATCTGCTCCACGCGCAATTAGCCGCTTCATGAACCGCGTAACGCCGGTCTACAGACGAATCGAAAACAATTGGAAACAGTTTCGAACTCTACTCATTCGAGTGACATCAAAAGCTTGTCGATTAACTGGCGTCCGATTTTCTGCGCGCGCGTCGCGGCTTCAGGATGACGAGACCAGGAAAGACCATTCACAATATACTATGACGGCACTGGACGATTAAGGGTCGTGTTCGGATGAGTGAAGAAGAATGCGATTCATCGGGGTTTTGACTCTAATCTTTAATTGAATAAGAATGATCCGGGGAGAAGTTTTAGGTTTTCTTGATTTCGCAAATTGTCTTAAGAAGGATTTTTTTTTTTAATTAGAAACCGATCATTAATCCTGATCGTAAAGTTAAGACAGATCTGATGATGTGACTTAGCTGAGCTTTATATTTTATAGCTAAAATATTTTTAAACTTTTTTAAAGGCGTTCAATAGGCCAAAAAGTTCAGGATTTATATACATAAAATAATATATATTCCATAATAGGGACCATTCCAGGGCAAAGTGTTCTAAATATTGGAAATATCAACCAGATACTTCATTAATCTTCTTCTACAAAGATCAAAGTTGCTGTGCGTCATTCCTTTCGTAAGAATCATCACCGCTCTCTGCGTCAGCTAGGTCCAATAATATTGCAATATTCGATTTATTAATTAGAGAGGGACCTCCGTCACCCTTCGCAAGGGGAGACTGGGGGAGAATCGAGAACACGATTAGGGTCTCCTCCCCCGGCGGCGAGAGAAAACATTTCCCCGGGTCGAGACCGGTAAACATGCGGGTTCGCGCCGTCGAAGATTGACCGGTCATTTGCCGGGGTGGCACGGGCACCGGCTTAGGTCGGCACGATCGGGATACCGTTTCCAACTGCGAATCAATGGTGCCTGATTGGCCGCACTCTCGGCGCCAGGGATGTCGAGTAGGTAGGTACACGGGCCGTCGTTATAACCGTGGACTACAATGACACCCGTGATTTTTGAGCCGCACCCTTGTGACTTTCCTCTCCAACATTGTCGACCTCGGACCGCGATCCCGTCCACACGTGGCTGTCAGCCGTTTCGCGGTGAGCTCGTTAGCAGCCGCCCGGCCTGAACGCGATGAAATAGCTGATGCCGCCGTACGAACAATGACCGACGGCCATTTTTCACCCGGGACAATGGTGACTCGGGAAATTGCGGCGGAAATTTTGCGGAACGCTTTATCAATCGTAAAACGTGCTGAAATTACGAGCTGTGCGTGCTTCTAAGGTCCGGCGCCATTCTCCTCCGCTCGAAGCGGTTCGCGAAGTTGGGGCTAATTTATCTTCTACTTTGCCAACTGCGTGCAAATGTGCGAAGTGCGAAGTGCATCGACGTGGAATGCTTTACCGCATATTTATCGTTCGAGAGTTTCCGATTTCCTTGCACAATCTTCGAACGTTAATGAATATCTATCAGCGGGCATTACACTTGATGATCACGACGAATCGGAGCGTAATTCGCAACATCATACCTCAAATCATCAATCTCTCTGTATCTCTTCGAGTAAACAATAGCCGCGCAAACACACATCGTCGCGCGTGGCGATAATTATTGATATTCTAATACCTTGGAATAATTAGGAGGTACCCTGCGGTCGTGCGGTTTCTAACGCTGGCGAAATGCGTTTCGACGTTCTATCGAGATCTCGCTAAATCGTATAGTAATCCGCTTCATTTGCGACGAATGCATATTCCGCCACTATTAGCAGCTGCAAGCGATACAGAGTAACATGATTAATCGCGGGACTTACCGTGCAGAAAATAGATTTGACCGGTGCAGACTATTATCGGCGCGTATTTCCGTCAGCCTTAGAAAATATTCGACGTCTACTTATATTACGTAGAAAACGCGTCGTATCAATCTTTCTATCGTTAGCGAAAATAACAAAGTTGTTTCAAGACAGAGCTAACAATATTTATTAATGTGTTTACGTTGTTATCTCAGATTACATTTGTTAGCGCAATATTAGCTTAAATTTAAGATTACTTTACTAAGCATTTAAACGAATATCTAATTATGGAGACGCTGTAAAAGGTATCTGCTAGCGACTTTTCAAGAAACAATCTTTTCGGTTAATTTTACGTAAACTTTACTAGGTAATTTAAAAGGGAGGGCACTAAATCTAAGACCAGGAGAATTAAGAACACCATGGTAATAAATCCAACAAATTGCGGAAGTTTTCCGATAGGATCATGCCGATAGTGCAAGGACGGACAATTAGGTGAGATTCGCGATCGCGTAAAAAAAAAGGGGGAACTGAAACAAAAATGATTTTAATTACGTTGCGCGCGTATCTCCAAATTGCATCCGGAAATTAAACAACGGTGGTTCGTGTCCCAAATACTCTTTTTGTACAGTATTATTTATTAAAAATCAATTCTCTTTCACCATTATTCCAACGTGCTGGAACGTAAATGTATCGTAAATTTATTTTGCCAGCACAGTGTCGCATTGGTTGCATTAAACCGGAAGATTCCTCCGCTCATAGCAGTCTGAATCCCCCTAAAGCACGAGGGTGAAACCGATACCCGTGCAATTTTCTCAATTGCACGGCCCCACCCTGTTCTTTTATCAATACGTTTCTCTGCGTTGGTGCAAGTTGTGTTTGATTTGGTGGGCCGCTAAAATGAATGGTTTTTATATGTAATTACGGGATGATACGAAGTATTTATTCCTTCCAAAGACCCATAATTAAGATGCTTTTTAAATATCTTCAATGAATATTACGACAATAAACGCATCTAAATACACGTTAATCCACAGCTTTGCACTTTTCTTTAACTGAAATACGCTATTCGACGGTATAATTGTTTAGTGTACCTAGCGAAATCCAGGCTATTTATCCGGCCATTAGCTCGGCAATAATAATAACCGCGAGCGACTCGAAACAACGACGTTGATTTACTGCGCCTCGTGACCGCGAATTTGCAATCGCACCGCTATCACCAATTATCAAAGTGGAGCTTTATTCAGTTAGCGGAACGCTTGTTTAGCTACGCGAACCGCGATAAATCCGTATAATTTGATCGCTTGCTCGCGCCAGCGTCTCGAATGGGAGAGAAGGAGGCACAAGGAGGAGCCTTTACCGGATGGCGATTCATCAGCACGCCTTCCCCCCTCCCTCTGATAAGGGCGCTTTGCCCCAATCTTTACTCTCGAAAATGCCAATGAAATTGACGCGACGGGATCGAGCATTCGCGTGACCCGCGGGATTTAGTTATAGGTACTCATTTAAGTTCATTTGGTGTTACGTTGCGCGATGCAGCTGTGCAACCTGCACGGTGCATGCTTTCTCTCCTCTCTCTCTCTCTCTCTCTCTCGCTCTTTCTTTCGTTCTCAACTTCTCTCCTTCTCTCCATGAGCTAATGCATCGCGCAAAAGCCCCGACACACGCGAGCAAGGGACGACCGGCGTCATGTCGGCGCGATAAATCGGCCGGAAGGATACTACCGCTATCACGACATTCACGACAGCTCCTTTTACGTAAGAATTCCGCCGAATGTCGCGTAAGTGAAATTCCCTCGTTCTCGAGCGAATCCCGAACGAACGGATGCAAACTCATAGTCGCCAGATTCACTCCCGGATTTTTCAACGACATCCAGAATTATTCGATATCAGTGGTTCTCAGACTTTTTTAAATCGCGGATCTTGTGTCATTGGAAGTTTTGCGCAGATATTAGTGTACACTTTTCCTGAACATTAAATGTATTTCCTTCTGTTGATCATTTTTTATAATGATTTATTTTTTTAATCTGTCTTTCCTGACGCGATCCGCGTTTCTAAAAGAAAGAATCCATGGAAAAGCGTTTGATTGACGGCTGTAAAATGATACGAGCATGGTTCAAACCGAGCGTGGACGTATGGTGCACTCGGCAAAAAAGTAATTATTTCTTGCCCGCGCGTTTCGGTCGATGGCTCCCAGATACTATATCTATCCGAGATTCTCTGTATACGTAAACGAAATAGCTGGTAAGCGAAAAGCACCTGAACTTTTTTTAATCCCGCTGGCTGCCGGAAATTCTGAGACATTTTTAAGAGCTTAATTAAAGAATTTTTAAGTCTTTCTTCCTTTAATTCGATATTTCCTGATTTTAATATACGTAAAATAAAATATGTAAAGCAAGAGATGCAATTTTAAAAACGTGTGTATTGAGTAAACTAATTTCATCATATATTAAACGAAGAAAAGACATTAAGCAGAATTATTTTATTCACAGCTATTCCGGTTCTTTGTGAATCCGGTGCTTCATTATCGATGCGCATTTACGACATAGAGAAATTGCCGGCTCGTATATAGGAAATACCTCATCCTCTCGGTCCTTTCTAGCTGCGCAATTTCTGTTATCAGATTGCGTTAATTTTCACCACACTGTAATTTAAGCGGAGTCACTTCATAATTTATGATTAAAGCTTTATTCGCGCGATAACGGGATATATTACGCTGCGCAATGGAAGCGCCAACACGTAGTTAGAGATAGCGCGTGATGGAATATCCCTCGTTGTCGAAGCGAGGCCGCGCGATTGTTTCTGTGTATCGGACTTCCGCTCCCTATCCGCTTTCCTCGGAATTGATCGATTGGCTTGTCAAATATTTTCGCGAGCCGTGCGAAAGAGAAGTCCGATCCGTGATCGACGTTTCTACTGCCAGTAATCTCGAGCACGGGATGCGAATCGGATTGTATGCAAATATGAGGTCGACATCTTCATGGAAAGAATATCTCACTAATTTATAAGGTGATATTCGGTCTATTTTGCGTAACGTGTTATAGCTTGATAGTATATTCCGATAAAAACACTCGATTGTGTCAAGGGAAATAAAAGGAGAAAGAAAAAGTACCGTTTAGAAAAAGAAGAAAATAACGTGTATCTGATTCACCGCGTTGCAAGTGCACGTATAGAGGTATTATAACGGGTCATATACATATAATCCATGTGTACATTTCTCTCATTCCTTTTCTATTAATTCTTTGTTCCCTTTCTAGGAAAGAAAATAGATAAAGGGATATAGTTAATAAAGGGATAAGATTATAATTACATTTCTGTTTGTTAATATCTTTTAATTTGTCGTATTATGTCATGTTATTTGTCGTTTATCGGAACTCTGTTTTGTTAATAAAAGACGCAGCATCTTCGGGATAAGAATGCATATGGATGGAGAATGCTGAGCGAAATCGCGCGTCCTCGTCCTCGGTGGAATCGATAACCGTCCGCCTTCGCACACGGCATTCATCCTAAAAAGTATGTCAGCCGGTACGCCGATATGGGTATACATATAGAACCGCCTAAGCCCCAAAGTTGTTCCTGTACTCGCGTTTTAAGTCGCGTCGAGACTGTGCAATTTCGCGATCGTTAGGAATAAAGCTCACGTGAAACGATGGCAAACTATACAACAACCGGCACCGTTATATTAAGCAAATACGTCCGACCGCGCCGACCGAATTATACCCGAGAGAGATCCTTAATACGCATAATTTATAGCAATTCCATGCATTTGCGTGCTGGAATCGTTGCAGCGCTCGCAATTTGTACCGCGATTATACGTTCACTCATTACATATATCGTTGCATTCCGGGAGAAATTTCAGGTGAGCTTTTCGCCACATTCCTGAATACGAGGCAAATTTTCATAACCGTCGAAACGATGTATATTGAAAAATCGATTCGCGTTTGCGAATATTTCATTATCTAAAAATTTAACTCGTACTTTGATGAGAATAATATACTTTAATTATAATTGCGGTAAAATTATATTAAACAATAACGTAAAGTATTGGGAAAAGCATAATGTCAAAATGGTAGTAGCAAATTTGAAAAAATTAATTAAATTCTCGACTTTGCTTGTTTCGACTGTTCAAATATTTTTCTTTCCTCGCGAGCTAGACCTCAGCCGCCTGGTTATGGTAATTGACTAGCAGTGATAGGGTCAGTGATAATTATGGGCCATATCGGAGCCATCTAATGCGTAGCTGATGATATTATACGCTTGTGTCTACGGAACGTCCGTAATCAATATCCGCGATCCGAGAGATGGTATAATTAATTTCGTGGACCGAAACCTGAGTCGCGCGCGATTACCGCCGCATGTGCTTGCCACTCGCCGTCAGTTTATAGCGTTCGGTTTATAGCGTACGTGTCGCAAGGGCTTAACCCGGGGTTTTGGTCGATGAGACGGGAATCACTTTATCAGCCCTTACTTAAGGCAGGAGACGAGTTGCCTGGATAAGCGCGCATCAGATTCGTGACGGTGTAAGGGAGCAGCATCGCTTTCAACGATAAGAGACTTTATTAACGAAAGACACGCGAACAAGCTTGCAGAATAGGCGACCCATGTATCAACGCAGCTGTTAAACCTCCTCGTTAATAAAGTGACTTACATGCGACGTCCTCGGAATTTTCAGACTTAAAGTTGTTGTCGAAAACTTTAAACGTTTCACAGTTTCCTCTCCGCTAATCTATTTTTCATACAATAAATCTTCTTAAAGATTTTTAAGGATATTGTATTATCCTCGTACTATAACATAATGGAATTTTAAAATACCATTTGTTCGTGAATTTCATATTTATAATGTTATTTTTACTTTGATAAATATTTTTATCGTTATAAAAGTTTTTTGTCTTATGTCTATTTAATTTCCTGTAAAAAGTTTATACTATATATTCACAATTTGAAAAACTTCCTTTACAAGAAAAATATAACGTTTTCTTGTATAAGAGTTATATCGTCGCGTAATATAATGTTAAGCGCGAGCGGCGTGAAATAATTAAAAGTTTGTCTTGGTGAGCTTTTCAGACATGGCCCGTCGTAACATTGTTCACCATTCCGGGAGCGTCCCGATGTGACGATGGCGTGAAACTTTATGAAAAAAATCATTACAACGCAACGCCTGTCACGCAAGGAATTTCGTTATAATTAAGCTTTCAGTGTTATGTGTATATACCTCGCGATACTTTCATAAATTTATTGTCATTCCCGGAATTCGGGAAGATGCTTGAATTACTTATTACATCGCGCTGCATAGCAGGCAAAATTGCAATTTTATTAAACATTGTAAAGATATGCGTACTCGCGTCAACAGCGGACGAGTATTAACGCGGTTAAACGAATACATTTAAAATCGACATAAATCGAAAGGCCGGCGTAAGTATCAGGGTTTATCGAAATTCCACGAACTATTTTCTCGCCCGCAAGTATTATTTCCTGCGATCGTTTTTCATGTCCGATTTATAGAAAGGATAGCAGCTTCCCCACTTATCATCGATCGTCCATATCTGCATTCCGCCCCGTGGTGTTTCCTCCTCGAAAATGCGGCGGCGAAATGCTGGATATTGCGACGGTGTTACAGATAGCATTCAAGAATAAAATATCCGCCGGCATATAAATATTTCGAGACACGTTTGTCGATATAGTAATAACGCGTAGTGTACCGAGATGCGCTTTTCGGCAAATTCTCTGGACCGTGACGGTACGTACCAGCGTCTCACCCTTTCCCTCTCGCCCTGTCCCGAGCAGACTCTACGCAGGTTTTACAGGTACTCGCGATTATAGACGCGGTATACTACATAAGCATACACCCGCGGTCTAGAGAAGTAATTAAAAGTTTCCCTCATTGACGAAGTTCGCGCCTGGATACTACACCGGCGGCGTTGCTCGCGACGCTTTCAGAAGCGTCACGAAGTCGGAAGTATAGGTATGCTAAAGGCAGCGATCGTTGTTGGCGCTGAGATTATTTACCGTAATTACAAATGTAATACAGTACAATTGCATATACAGGTTTTCCGCTGATGAGAGATTGGTCCGAAATGTAGATGCAAGTGATTTGTGAACTTCCTAAATGCAATATTCTTTTAAAACATAAGCTTGCTTTTGAACGTAAAGATATTTTTATATGTACCAATCTTTCAACTAAAAAGATTGCGTGACATTAATTCCCTTTGGGACGAGAGACTAACTCGTCTTTCTTCAGTTTCTACGTGGCTTTTATGTACAACGTGAAAAGACTATATCCGTTGGAGATTTTCCTCGAGTATGTACACGTACGCGATACGGTGTGGAAAAATGATTGGCTGCATCAGGCCCGATACATTTAGAACTACGACGGTTTTGACCCGCTTGCATAATCGATGTGTTAAATAAAACATGCCGAATCTCGCGAGAACGGATCGAAGGCGTTACATCCAGCAAACTCCAATTGAAGTTTCGACATGGAATCGTTAAAAACTTTCTTTTTCAAGAAAGAATGACGTTTGATGGTCCGTCGGAATCGCCGGCGAAGTTTGGAATTCGTAACTAATATAATATTACGATAATGCAAGTTCTTCTTCTCCTGCGCCAACAAAAGAAAGTCCAAAGAATTACGCGGGCTTACAGACGAGCGGTTTAATTTCAAACGATTTCAACTTGCAATCGATTCATCTTTTTTTTTTTCCCCCACGGTCCGAACAAGCACGAAACTCTCGATCATTGTTTCAACAATTCCTGCATTTCGCCGAAGAAGAAATATCGCTGCACCCGCATGGATGCATGAAGCATGGTAACGTGAAATAATTGGAATCGTGAAATCCGTATCTAAAAGGTAGAATACCTATACAAACTCGTTTGCAAATCAATTCTTCCTTTCTTGTAAGAGAAAATATGTTTCTGAATATATACGTTTATTGAGAAAGAATCGCAATGTATCATTTTTCTTTATGTAGCAATATCTAAATTTAAAATCATGCACTATTGAAAAGTATTAAAATACATTTGCCGTATTTGCCGTAACGTGCATGCGCTTAGGGGGTTTGAATTGACTTTCCAAATAATAACTGGTCTCCAATTCTTTCGAGTTCCTTAAATTTGTCACGAGCATTATTGAAAACTCGTTGCATCAGGTAGGGTCGCGTTATCGGTAGCCGAATCTATGATCGATATTCACGATAATGTTGACCGGTATGACGCGGCGCAGAAAAAAGAGACGAAGCGATGGGAAAAGGGAGAAACGGGGAAAAAAAGAGAAGCGAAAAAGCATCGAGCGGCGATGGCCGTGTGGAGCCACAGGTATCCCGCAGAATTGCGCGACTTTCGGTCTACGACCTACAGGTTGTTCCAAACCCCGTCGAGCTTTCTTGTCTCTACCTGTCATCTTCCTGTCCTCGCCTTGGAAATTTATCATCGAGTTTATCATCCGCGTCGTGCGAGAAGTGCATACGTGGAACAACAAAATTGCCACTAGCGATATTATTATAGCAGTATAATACGATGATGGAACGTTAAAATTTTTTCTTAGGAATATTTTTATCTGTGTTGTTTATATTATATCTTATTTTATAATATTTTGTATTATTCCATTGTGCAAGATATATAGCGTTGTGTCTTTATCAGTGTTTACGATTGCAGATAAATTCTTTCGGAATAACTGGCGCCTACGTACGCGTAAATGCACGCTGAATATTCCTAGTGTTGCATTATATATACAGCGAAACGCAACAGGTCTCGCGTTTAACGAGTACCGATTAAACGCGCCGCGCTGTCTCGCTCGGCAGACGAGCCGCCGTAATTCACGGGTGCCCCGGCAATATTTCACCGCACATCTCCAAATCGGCAAAACTCTTCCTGCACTCAACTACATTTTTAATAAATCAACCGTACTGCTCGCCCACTCCCGTCCGACCTTCTATCCTCTTCGCACATGCCCGCCCTTCTCCGCCATTCTCTTCGCTCTTTTCGCCCACGCGCAGCGCTGGATTTAGGTACATACCCGGGCTTTGCTGCGCAAAAATTTCTTATAACTTCTTTTGTTTGTGATTCTATAAGATTAATAATTTTATAATTTTTCGATCCTTTCTTTCAATTTTAACAAGGAATATAAATTAGAGTTACTTGACTTTCTTTGAAACATTTAAAAAATATCTTTGCTATCTAGTACTTGATTTATACACATACTATAAAAATTGAGTATTTACACAGTACAAATAGATACTGTCTTTTCACCAAAACATTAGAAAGAATTCAGCTACTTATATTCTTTTTTAAATAATATTTTTAATAATTTGATCGTTATATTTATTATTATAATGTAGTCTAAGAAGAAGAACAACACACACGGAGTTGTTGACAGAGTGGCGGGAATAAATTGGAGTAGGGAGTCCTTGTCCTTAAATCCACCCCTGCTTGACGCGGCGTATGCGCGTGCCACGGTCGTTCGTGCACGCCCCTCGACCCGCTGTAGTATTGATCCACGACTATCCTCACGCCCGTACTCCACCGCCACGTCGCTATAGGGGATGGTAGCAGCAGCAGCAGCAGCGGCGAAGCGACGGTGAGAGGGACGTGGGGGAGTGTCCGGGGCAGAGGGGAGCTGCTTGGGGAACCCAAACCGAAACCCCAACCCCGCAAACTGAACCCCGAGCCTCTCCCCGCTTGTTTCGCTCTTTGCCCTCCTCGGCCACACCGTCCCGTTTCATCCCTCGTGCCAACACCCACGCGAACGACAATATACGTGAGCGGTGTGATCACGCGGGATTGCACGAGTGTATGTACATGTGGGGTGTATATGTATGCGTGTAGGTGCGTGAGCTCTCTATACGAGAATGCACGTAACTAAGATGCGTAGAAAATGTGGTGTTTATGAAATTGGGATGACTGAGACGGTAAAAAGAAAAAAAAACAACAGCTCGCTCTTCCAACATTAGTGCGAGCGATCTATTATGAGAGAGGTGTGAATCGAGTCCTGAAAAATATTGTTAAAGTAAATATACAGTTTTCACGTGCGAAGCAACTTTTGCTCGTTTTCCAGCGGTCTGCACAATTTATGATTTTTACA